>NC_077227.1:253099281-253342045 GCF_027887165.1 Monodelphis domestica
AGTCTACTTTGAAGGAAGTTATAGCTTCTGAGATAGTCTCTTTAGAAGAAGAATTTCTTAAATGCTAGGATCATAGAATCTAATTTTTGAAAAGGACTTTAGAGCTCTTCTAGCACAATCAATACCTGAACAAGAATCTTCTCTATAATAATATCTCTGAAAAGTGATCATTCATTCTAATCTTGAAGATCTCCAGTGGTAGGGAGCCCACTAAGTATCATTTCTTAAAGGAATAAATTCCACTACTTTTATACAATTCTAATTGTGAGAGGCATGTCCTTAAAAAGAGATAAAATTTACTTTTTTGCAAACTCACTCACTGGTCCTAATGCTGTCCTGTAGGGACAGCTATGGATCTTTTATCTTCCAAGTAAAAGAGACTTGAAGATAATTATCATATCACCTATAAGTCTCCTTTCTAGACTAAACATTCTTACCTCCATCAATTCATCCTTCTTGGCAAATATAATTCACACCTTTGACTATTTTTGTTCCTGAGGAAACTGTTAATGAGAAATTTTTCTTTTTGCTTGTGCAAAGATTTGTTGGTCAGTAGAAACTATCCTAAACCTCTGGACTCCCTTGGAAGGACAGGCCTAGAGGTTAGGAGAAGGAAGGCTATCTTCTTTCCAGCTTTTCCCAGGTCTCCTATGGCTATCTGAAACAGAGCTGCCCTACCTGGAACATCTGCAGAGTGCCTTAATTCGATGTTATAGGGGAGAGCAAGGGGGGATGAATTCAGAGAATACTAAGGCAAGAGGGAATGTCACTATAGTATACAGGGAAAGATGACTGGACTAGAATTAGGAATCCAGAATTTTTGTTCTGGCTGGGCCATTTACTAGCTGTAAGATTTTGAACAAATCCCCTATGCTTTGATTTTCAATTAACAATTGATAACATAACACTTATGACAATTTATAACAATCAGCAGTTTTCAAAATAAGATAGTTGTATTATAATCCTTGAATAACACCTTCTAAAACTTTTTATAAAGCTCTATCTTATCTAAAAATTTCATCATTTCAGAATGAGTGGGCTTATTAGTGTGGCTACTCCCTAGCCTATACAGAGCAGTCTTTCTGTGGCTTTCCCTGTTGGGTAATAGAGGTTCTTGTCTTTCTATAAATCCTTCATAGGAGAAGTCAATCAATGAGCTGAAGGTCTTTCTCTGGTTCTTTTCATATTTGGGGGGGGGGGGTTAACAGTGCAGCATATGGGCAGTCTATCTGCCATCTTCTAATCTTACTAAATAAGACTTCTTCCTCCTTTTCTGACCATCCATGTCCTTAGTAGCTTCTTTTATATGCCATTCCTAGAGAATAAGCTATTATTGGGCAAAATAGTGCCTCCTACCACATACCTTTTCCTTACCCTTGATATCCTCTACATTTTATATTTTTGTGAAATTACAGTATTCTGTGTTCTGTAGCCATGGAGCATCACTGGTCTTTGATATTTGAAAGAAGCCTGAGATAATTAAGGGGGGCCTCATAACTTCCTCAATATGATAATCCTGATTTCTTCTTACTATTCAGTTTTGAGCCTCACTCATAATCCATCTTCATTCTGTGTACAAGATACATACATACATATGCATACACATATGTGCATGCATATAACACATATATGCACTTATATACTCAATGAGATATCCAAGTAAATAGGATTACAGAATCTCAGTGCTAGAAGGGACCTCAACATCCATGTCATTCAACTTTTGTAACTGTTCAAGCCTCCCTTTTGTAGCGATTATTGAAATGTGGTCATCAAGCTTTCATCTGATGATCTCTAATGAGAGGGAAACAAGCAATTCACAAGGGAGCCCTTTCCACTTTTGGATAGCTGTCTATAAGAAATTTTTATAAGAAATGTTCACTGTGATTATATTTTTATATATTGTGCCCATAGAAGATTATATCTTAACTATAGATACTTTTTCCTGGCATTTAACTTATATTTGCCTCTTTTAGCTTTCTGTCTGATTGTTCCTACTTCTGTCAGATGGAGTCAAGCCGATTGAGTCTAATCCTTCTTCCATTTGACAATAACAATTTGAAGGCAGGCTTGTCTGTCCCTCCTTCCCTTAAGACTTTTTTTCCCTCCTACATAGTGATTCCCAGTTCCCTTAGCTAATCCTCAGAGGGGCCGTAAAAACTCTTTTTTATGTACAATTCCTTTCATATTAGCACCAAACTGGTTAACTAAGGGAGGTGCCCATCTATCAGGGATGGCTATGCAAAGTGTGATATGGGAATGTAAAGGAGAAATGATGAAATGAACCATTTCAGAGGAAAGTGGGAAGGACTACATTAATTTATGCAGAGTCAAGCAAACAGAGCCACAGAAGAACAGTTTATATAAAGACAGCATCCTTTATAAAGAAACCCAACTTCAAAAGACTTTAAAACTCTGATCCATTCAATGAAAAAAAACATTATTTTTGTGTTGCTCAGTTGTGTCCAACACTTCAAGACCCGGGGGGGGGGGGGGGGTTCTTGACAGAGATACTAGAATGATTTGCTTTTTCCTTCTCCCAGCTTATTTTACAGATGAGGAAATTGAGACAAACAGGGTCAAGTGATTTGCCTGGGGCATATGGCTAGTTAATGTCTGAGGCCGAATTTGAACTTATGGAGATGGGTATTCCTAATTGTTAGTGCTCTATCCACTACAACACCCAGCTGCCCATTGCCTCTATTGTTTAGAGCATCCAAGATAAAGCATGCTACATACCTCCTGCCAGAAATGTGGGAGCCTTAAAATGAAGAATGAGACATACATTTTTTGGATGTAATCAATGAGGGAATTTGCTTTGCCTGGCTATTCATATTTGTTCTAAATTTTTCTTTTTCTTATTTATTTAGGGAGGGGGTTGCTGGTTCAGTTAAAAAGGAGGGGAAAATAAATGTGTGTAGATTCAAAAAATAGTAAAATAAAATTTAAAAAAATCTTGTTATGGTGAAAGGTGCTATTTTATATTAAAAAAGAATTCAGAGTCTAGAGTCAGGATGAACTTGTATTTGAATCCTGTTTTTGCTGGCTGTGAGACCACGGGCCAAATAATATCTTCTCTGAGCTTCAATTTTCTTCCTCTACAGATGAGGTTAATACTTGTAGTACTTAACTCCCAGGACTGTCCTAAGGATGGAATGAGATAGCATGTGCAAAATGATTTGCAAACACCTAGAGTTTATATTATTGGGATGTTTTTGAAGCTCTTTACTACTCATCTGCCTTCCTCTGAGCACTTCCCAACTTATCCGTGTCCCTTTTTTCTTTCTTTTTTGAAAAGCCTTACCTTCCATCTTTGTACCAATTCTAAGGGCTAGGCAATTAGAGTAAAGCAGCTTGCCCAAGGTCCCTCAGCTAAGAAGTATCTGAGCCAAATTTGAACCCAGATCCTCCCAAGTCCAGGCCTGGTTCTCTATCCACTGTGACACCTAGCTGTCTCTTCAGTGTCCTTTCCAAAATGTAGTATCCAGAGGTGGGTACAATAATCAATCTTGATATGTTCTGACTGGGACAGAGGATAGCAGGACTACTGCCTTTCCAGTACTGGTTACTATGCTTCTCAATGCATACTAAGATCATATTATAATTATTTTTTGCTACTGTCTCAATATTGCTTCATATGATGCTTTAAGTCATCAAAGAGTTGTAGATCTTTTTAAACTTAGAATGTTACCTAGCCAAACCCCACCCAATTTATACTTGGAAAGTTCATTTATTTTTGAATCCACGTGTAAGACTTGATGGAGAGACCAAGGTCTGGAGACAGGAGATCCTGGGTTCCTATCTGACCTCAATACTTCCTAGCTGGGTGACCTTGGGCAAAGTCACTTAACCTCACTTAGTCCTTACCACTCTTCTGCCTTGGAACTGATGATTCTAAGACAGAAGGTAGGGGTTTAAAAAAAAACAAAAAAGGCAAGTAGCATATCGTATAAGAACCCTGGTCTTAGAATCAAGAAAACCTGAGTTTGAATACCACCTAGACACTTAATTGCTGTGTAACTCTGGGCAAATCATAGCCTCTCTGTGACTCAATTTCCTTATCTATAAAATGAGAAAATAGATTACAAGAGCTTTGCAATTTTCTCAAAGGCAAATTATCCACTCTCCTCTTGTTGCTTAATTTTGCACCTAAATCACCAATTTGCAGCCTGTCATGTACACGCACAGACACACACAAAGGTAGATAGATGATAGATAGATAGATAGATAGATAGATAAAATATTTATGAATATATGTTAAAAAAGAACATTTTCCATGCTACTAATATCTCCTCCTCCTCCAGATACCTTATGAATACCATTAAAGTCCTGAAAGTCATGTCATCTTCAGCATAGATCTCCTTGATCTAATCCAGCTACCTTTCCCATCTTCAATCCATTTCTACCTCCTCTACAAGCACATTTGAGACAATGATTGTTCCATGAAATAATGTTTTTCATTGCCTTTGATGAAGAATCAAATCAACTCCACCAATTCCTTTATTTGTCTCTCCAAGAGAATTCATGAGCCATCCCTTTATTTAGCTGCCATTTCTTTATTTTTTTCTGTTTCCATTAAGAGCCAGAATATATCAATGGATATGATTCAGTTCTTCCAATAGCTTGTCCACTGGTTTTGGACTTTGTTAGCCTTTTGTCATCTCCAACTTGTTAAATGGGATATGGCTATGGATACACACACACACACACACACACACACACACACACACACACACACACACACACACGAGAAACATCTAGATGGTACAATGGATAGAGCATTGAACTAAGGAACCCAAAGTTTCAAATCTGACCTCAGATGCTTACTAGCTGTGTGATCCTAGGCTAGTCACTCAACCTCAATGTTCCTCAGTTTTCTCACATGAAAAGTAGGGATAATAATTGCATTGTTGTAAGGATCAAGGAGGAGATATTTGTAAAATGATTTGCACAGTGCTTAGAACATAGTAGACACAATAAATGTTTGTTTCTTGCCTTGCTTATTTGCTTTCTTATTATTATTGCCGATTATTTGCTTTCTTATTATTATTGCCAATTAGTCTTTGCCTAATGACTCATCATGGCATAGAGGTGACGCTGAGATCTCAAGAGCTGTGCCAGTCATGTACAAGTTCTAGCAGTCCTGCCAAATTGGAAAGGCTTTGGGCATGACCTGGGATGACCTGAGTGGTTGTTATCTGAAGAACAATCTAGGTAAATTTAGAGACTCATCAACAAGATGGCTGCAGGGTGCTGAGTTTTTTCAGTTACTGCAACTCTCAAAGACCATCACCATCTGGCAAGTCATAGAGAAGTTGGGATCCGCCATTGCTACAGAGAGTAGCCATGCACAGCTTTTTTTCTCTATACATTTTCTGTTTCTCTTCTCTAATCACTTCCTACTTCTTAAAGTCTTGTTACTTCAGACCCTCTTTTAACATAGATTGTTGACTATAAACAGGATCAACTTTTCTTTATTACCATTTGCCACATGGACGTCCCTGGACCCACCCCTGCATCTATCATTTAAACTTTCCCCTTGGTAGAAGTTGCGCAAACTTTTCTTTCTTTCATGAAATGATTCTGTAAAATGGATACATTATAAATAACTGCTGGCCTGAGCAAACATAAACATGAATGTGAAATATAGAAATATGGGCCTGTGGTTTAAAAAGAAATCAAAGAAAGGAAACATGGGAAAACTGGGCATCCTCCATAGAAAATATAGCACATAACATTCCAAAGGCTTACAGCACTCAGTCTTAGTGGCAGGAATCTATGAGGCTACCATGTCTAGGAAAGTTTGCAAAAGGGTTATAGGAGAAAGAAGGGGGGGGGGAGTAATTAAGCATCCACCATGTGCTAGGCATTGCACTAAGCCCATTTCAAATATTATCTCATTTTAATCCTCACAACCACTCTGGGGGGTAAGTGCTATTATTATCCCTTTTTTATAGATTAGGAAATTGAGACAGATAGAGGTTAGGTGACTTGCCCAGAGTGTATTTAAACTCAGGTGTTCCTGCCTCCAGGTCGAGCATTTTTATCTGCTGAGTCTCCTAGCTCCTTCAGTATGATGAATCTTGGAATTCTAGAATGTTTGAGTAGGACAGATACTTTAGACATCATCTAGTCATTTTGCATGTGGAGAAGTATGTCTTGAAGAGACATCTAAAATGCTTAAGACCTAGACAGAATCTTGCTCATAGAAAAAATGTACATCATCCTTCCCCAGAAGCCTATACGTGACTGCCACAGTATGGTGATATTGCCTAGCATGGATTATGGATTGGACAGGCATGTCCAGAGCATGGTGATGGCATGAGGCATGTTAGGTGAGTCTGACTCAACAGATATGAGGGCAGGAATAATTGTAGTCAAGCCTCGATCACTAATTTGGCCAGCAAAAGTAGCTACAGGTATAACTTAATTTTTGTCCTTCACTTTATTACGCTTTGAAGAAACAGGATTTTTTACAAATTGTTGTTGAGCAAGTCTTGGTGCCATTTTTCCAACAGCATGTGCTCACATTGTGTCTCTGTCACATTTTGGCAATTTGAAAAATATTTCAACTTTTCCATTGTCATTATATC
The DNA here is from genome assembly GCF_027887165.1 of Monodelphis domestica. Classification (NCBI taxonomy): domain Eukaryota; kingdom Metazoa; phylum Chordata; class Mammalia; order Didelphimorphia; family Didelphidae; genus Monodelphis; species Monodelphis domestica. The sequence continues at coordinate 253,105,872 of NC_077227.1, forward strand.
CATCATAATGATCTGTGCTCAGTGATCTTTGATGTTAACTGTTGTAATAATTTTGGAGCACCACAAACTGCATTCATATAAAATGACAAAATTAATCAATAAGTGTTACATGTGTTCTGACTGCTCTGCTGACTAGTTGTTCCCCCATCCTCTCCTTTGACCTCCCTAAATTCTGAGATGCAACAATGTTGAAATTAGGACAATTAATAACTTAAATGGACTCTAAGTGTGCAAGTGATAGGAAGAGTCAATCAAGTCAGCAAACTTCATTGTTGTCTTATTTTAAGAAATTGTCATAGTCACCCAAACCTTCAGCAATGACCACTCTAATCAATAAGCAGCCATCAATGTTGGGGTAAGACCCTCCATCAATGAAAAGAGTACAACTGGCTGAAGGTTCAGAGGATAGCATTTTTAGCAATAAAGTAATTTAAAATTAAGAGAAAGAGAGAGAGAGATGGGTGGATGGATGGATGGATGGATGGATGGATGAATAGGTGGATGATGGATAGATGGATAGATAGATTTTAAACAGAATACTATTATTGTTCACTTCATAGACTACAGCATAGTATAAAAATAACTTGCATATGTACCAATTTCTGTGACTTGCTTTATTGCAATACTTATTTTGTTGTGGTAATCTGGAACCAAACCTACAGTATCTGAGGTGTGCCTGTATAGGAGGATCAAGAGATCAGTCTCCCCAGCTTGCAGCACAGAGAATAATCAGCACAGCCTAGACTGCAACTGCTACATGAAGAGAGGTCAGTAGTGATCTCTACAAAACTCTCCAGTTGCTATGGCAAGAAGCCAGTACTTCAAGGTCTGTTGCTGCAGTGAGTTTCTCTAGCATCATTTTGTAAGTGAGCTAATGTTAAAGTAACTGAAAAGTAGAGAGGAACTAGGGTAAGTACTTCAAAAGACATATGTGTATGTGTGTGTGTGTCTTAGTTTGATATATGGAGATACATCAGTGGGGGCTCAGAGCTGTGAACATGAGCAGACAATTACCCCAATAATACTATGAATCAAGTATTAGCTGATCTCCTTAACTCCAAATGCCTCCCCCTCCAAACCCACACTCCACACATCTGCAAAAACAATCTTTGTGATGCACCAATATATATCATGTCCCTACTCAGAATCTCAAGGATAAAGTGCTCTGCCATCTTGCTCCAACCTTCCTTTCCAATCTTATTTCATGTCATTTCTCTTCAAGTATTCTAAGGTTTGGAAAAACTAAACCCATTACCTGATCTCAAATTGGATTGTCCCACCAACCTGAGGCATCTGTAGCATACTCCCTCCCACTCCCACCCCCAGTGAGCCCCACATGGAATGTTACCTCCTCCAGCAGGCTTCTCTGATCTCCCTAGCTAATCTCTCCTTTGAATTTTCTTATAGCTTTTTGTCCATCCTCTACCAAGGAAAGAAAGAAAGAAAGAAAGAAAGAAAGAAAGAAAGAAAGAAAGAAAGAAAGAAAGAAAGAAAGAAAGAAAGAAAGAAGAAGAAAGAAAGAAAGAAGAAAGAAAGAAAGAAAGAAAGAAAGAAAGAAAGAAAGAAAAGAAAGAAAGAAAGAAAGAAAGAAAGAAAGAAAGAAAGAAAGAAAGAAAGAAGAAAGAGAGAGAGAGAGAGAGAGAGAAAGAAGGAAAGAAAGAAATAAAGAGAGAGAGAGAGAGAGAGAGAGAGAGAGAGAGAGAGAGAAACTCTATTCCTCACCCTCCCCACCCTCATCATATGGGCAAACTCTTGATCTCCCATGATATGCCTTTTATTTTTACCCTTATATTTAAAGTCCTTGGCACAGTGCTTTGCACATAATATGAACTTAATAAACATTATTCAATTGACATGGTGGTGACAGTGAGTTCTGAGACAGGGGTTACAGGTGCCAAAGCTGATCAAGGGAAAGTAAAGATGCATTCATCTGAAATGGGACAAACTGCTAATCTTCATTTTTAATATTATCCTTCTTCCACGGCCCTCAAATGCAATTTCTTTTTCTCTCTTTTTTAAATGTTTTATTGATGTTGTTTGTTTTTGTGCCACAATCATTTCCTAACATCCCCAACCTCCTGGAATCTTCATTTAGGACAGAGCTCAGCCAAACCAATTCCCAGAGTTTCTGTGTCTGAATGCAGATGAAACATTCTGTACCCATAACTTGCCACCTCTCTGTCAAGAGGAAGAAGGTGCAGATCAACACCCATCCTTTGGCACCAACACTGCTAGCCCCCCAGTGGTCAACCTTGGATAGAATAGGGATCTCAGAGATTTCTTGACCATTTGATTTTTCCAGTTGAATTGCAGGTAGCCCTGCGGGTTCTAGGAGAGAACCCTAGAAAGCTAAAGCCATAGAAATAGAAGTAGAATGGATTTTCTGTGGGAACTTTGACAGCTGCTAACAGGAACTCACAGGGGATTGGTGAAGCCAAGAGGCTGGAGACTAGCTCCCCCCTCATTTCCACTACTGCATTAAGTAAGTCCCTTCTCACTCATTGGATTCCTTCTTGCTTCCTGTTCTCTACAGCAGTCCCTGAATCACAGGAGCAACCACTTAGAGCATCAGTAGAAGACTCCAGGGGAAAGCCTTCTTTTCTTCTCTCTGTTAGAGACTAGGGAGGGGACCCCAGCTCAGCAGCTTGGCAACATGGCAGAGTCTGCGGCTGCCCTACAGACTGATGCAGTAATTTTATAATCCTTTTCATGAGAGCCTGCCTGGATTTCTCTGTATTGTTAGGGCGAGGGTAGGAGAGAGAGCCTTTGTGAAGCTAGAAAAGCTCTCTGCTTTTATATTAGAAGGCTGGGTATAGAAGTGGGCATTCCCATGAATCTCTCTGTGGTTTTGTTGTGCATGTAGGTCCCTGCATTTCTTTATGTGTCTATCTGTGTGTTTGTGCTTTGCATTTCTATCTCTCCCATCTCTCCACATCTCTCTCTCTGTCTCTCTGTCTGTCTCTCTCCCCTGCTCATCCATTCCTCCATTTGTGGGCCTCAGTTCCCCCTGGGAGCTGAGATTAGGGGAGAAGGTGGCCCCACAGAGAGAGCTATCCCGAAACAGACCTGCCCAAGAACATTTGTCCCTCCAAAGGCACACTCCTGCTTGGTTCTGTATTTCCTTGCATTTTCAGATCAAATTCCTGAGGAATTATTTATGCAAAAACAATGAAGGCTCCCAGCTTGCAAATGAAGTTCAAATCCTTGTTACTGTTTACAGTCAAACAGCTGTTCTCAGCATTTCTCCTGGAGTCTTGGATACCTCTGCTCCTCCATACTCAGCCTTACATCATACCAGCTGCAAATAATAAGAAACTGGAAGAGGTCAAGAGCATGCAGGCCCGCTAAACCACACCTTTGTTTCAAATAGCTTTTGGATGGTAACAGCTCTCCTAGGCACTGTTCCCCCCACCCCCACCCCCTTCCTGGCCTCTCACAGTTCCTGGCTCCCCCCCAGCCCCAGTGCACTGAAAAACATGCTCAGGCCCCTTCAGTGTAACTCAAAACACAGACTCTCCTTATGCATTTTCCCTGGAAACATTCTATAGACACAGTCTGGGAAACTTTCCAAAAGTTTCCTGAACCAAAGATAATAATAATAAAAGAAAGAACTTGGGTAAAAGCTCTTGTTGATTTATGTTCAGGAGCACAGGCGTGGATTGTAGGGAAGGGGAAAAAGTGAGGGTTTTCCAGGTCAATTTAAACATTTGTCCTTTAAGGGGAAAAAAAAGCAACTAAATTATATTCCGTCTTCTCAGAGCTGTTTATTGAAACCCACCCAGAGGGCAAGATACTCACCCTTCCTTCCCTCCTTCCCCCCCAATCTGGATCTCTTTCCTACCCGAGATCCTGCCCATTTCAAAGCTCATGGAGCCAGGATTTTAAAAAAACAAGCACTTTCCCCTCACTTCCAGTCCCACCCCCCCAACTTGGGTAAGAGTCATGGTTTAACTAGTCAGTTCTATCCTAGAAGCAGCTGTATTCTAATAATAAAACTTTTGATGGAGTAAGCACTTTGCAAACTTGAAGTGACACATAAAAATGTGTTGTTGTTGTTGTTGTGGAGTCGTTAGCTGAAAAGGTTGAAAGAGAGGCTAAGTTGAGTAGCATTCAAGCAAAGGGGCAATGATTTCACTGGTAGTGAATGCCTCAGTTTCCTCATCTTTAAATGAGCTGGAAAAGAAAATAGCAAACTCCTCTAGAATTCCTGCCATAAAACCCCAAATGAGGTCACTAAGAGTCGATATCACTGAAAACAACTGAATAATAAAAAATAACAACTTAAAAATTTTAAATAATAAAATGATGAAAAATTCTTTTCCCACCATGCCCAGAGTCCCATCTTAGGGAGTATCAGAAACAGAGTGGGGAAGCTGGGTAGCTGAGTGGATTGGAACCCCAGGCCTGGGTTCAGATGTGGCCTCAGATACTTCCTACCTGTGTGACCTTGGGCAAGTCACTTAACCCCCATTGTCTAACACAGAGTTGGAATATTCCTTTATCTGATCCCAGAATCCCTCCAGGATGCTTTGATTTCAGTGGTTCCAAACCATTTTCATTTCCATATTTCTTGGCTATTCAGTAAGGAAAGTAATAAAATTCTAGAGTTTACTGTGCATAATAATAATAATATAGGAAATAGAATTCAACAGAATAAAATTATTATATATTGATCCTTCATTTCTTTTCTTTCTTTTTTTAACCCCTCACCTTCCATCTTATAATCAATATTATGTATTGATTCCAAGACAGAAGAATAGTAAGGGCTTGACAATCTGGGTTAAGTGACTTGCCCAGGGTCACCCAACTAGAAAGTGTCTGAGATCACATTTGAACCCAGGACCTTCCATCTCTAGGCCTGGTTCTCAGTTCATTGATCTCCCCCTAGATGCTCCCTTCATCCTTTATTTTTGAAAAGGATCAAGGACAATGATATGCTTCCCTTGAGAAGCTTCTTGGTCCCCCTTAGGGTATATGCACCCCAAATTGGGAACCCTTGCTCAGAATCACAGTCTATAGAAACAGGCAAACAATGAACAAATTCAGCAACAATGAATCTCTGTCTTTACATTTATATTGTAAAAGATAACCACTTTTCAATTCATAAAAGATTTTATGAGTTGAATAGAGGCAAAAATGTTGCTAGAAAGGAGTTTCCTTGCTGTGAAATACAAGGCCAATGAAATTTAAACATGCTTTCACTTACTTAATAAGTCACAAATTATGATAATTAAAGGAGAACAACATTTAAAACAAGAAAATTGGGGGCAGCTGGGTGGCTCAGTCAGGGCTAGAGACAGTAGATCTTGGGTTAAAATCTGATCCCAGACACATCTTAGTTGTGTGCCTCTGGGCAAGTCATTTAACTCCCATTGCTTAGCTTTTATGGGTCTTTTTCTCTGCCTTGGAACCAACACACAGTTTTGATTCTAAGATGGGAGGTAAGGGTTTAAAAAAAAATTAACTCATTTCCTCCTCAGAAGGATGCTGGGAGGTAGATGCTTTTATCATCCCCATTTCACAGATGATGAGGCAAACAGAGGTTAAGTGATTTATCCAGGGTCACACAGCTAGGACTTCCAGATTTTGAACTCAAGACTTCCTGACTCCAGGACAAACATTTTGTTCACTTGAGCCCTGCAATTGCTCTAAGAAGAATGTTAATTCAATTTTTTTCCTAATATCTTGCTGTGGTTCTTAGAGTCAGAGTGCCTGTGACCAGGAATGGTGTCCCACTTGCAGAGACTGAGGACGAGATTCTGAGTCATTTAGGGAATTCCAATTTCTTTCTAGGCCTGTCCTTCTGTCAAGACATGGTGTTGTGTTCTGCTGAAATACAAAGAGAGCAAAGGTGACTGGTGAGAGCCTAGTGAGGATGCTTGAAAACAGGGGAGTTAACCAGGTAAGGCAGGGCTGAGCAGGGAGTTTAAAAGGCAGTGGAAGCTCACAGGGAGCTGTCAAAACAGCTTCCACAGGCATCTTCTGGTGGCTGAGCCAGGATCAGGGAGCTCTGCTGTATTCTCCCTCAGGCTAGAGTCCCTGGTACTCCCTCTCTAGTCTGCTGAGACCCGGGACCCTCACACTATGCCCATTCACTCCTCCTGGGTCACCTGGCCTCCCCGTGCCAAACTGAACCTGATGGGCCAGGACCCTGACCATACATCTCAGTTATCCCTCTTGATCTGGGCTGTCTGCATTTACACTCTAGAACCCTCAGCTGGGAAGCACTGGCGAACCAGCCCAGCAAAGGGAGAAGGCAAAAAGAAGACTGTTCTGAGTCAGCAGGTATGATCTTCTAGTTCAATTGACTCTGTGGCTTTGGCCGAGTCTCACACCCTTTCAGGACCTCAGCTTTCTCATCTGTAAAACGAAGGGAAATGGATTAAATTACATCAAGAGGCTCTTCAGGCTTTAAAAACAGTGAATACGGAGGGGAGGGACCCAGGGGAAAAGATGGAGGAGGCAACTTGTCCAGTCCAGGGTGGAAAATGATTAAGGATGTCAAAGGACCTTTGATGACATTAACATTTTCAATGGAATTTTTCCAACATTTTGCCCAACCCAGTGAAGTAGATGGGATGACATCCTTTCATGGATGATTAAACTAGGGCTCAGGAGAAGTGACTTCCAAGTCAAACCATTAATGTGTCTTGAACAGAATTCAAACTCAGGGCAAACAGACAAGTTTAGCACCCTATTCACTATATTATCCTGATTCTTGAGCCCTCCTAGAAGCACACCCATAAAAACACATGGATGTGAGGAGGAAAGTTTCATCACTGGTTATGGGATCATCCTAGAAGCCATCCAATCCAATAGCCCCATTTTACAGATAAGGAAACTAAGGCCTAAAGAAGTTAAATTTTTCCCTATACAACATGACTCCAACTTGTTTTTATCAGCTTGCCCTCCCTTTCAACCACTCAGTCAAATTGTCTTAGTTGCTTTTACTCATACAAGACTCTCCATCTCCCTCTCTGTTGTTTTGTATTCATCAACTCTATCTCTTAAGACTACCTAGTTTCCTTTGAAGCTGTGCTCAATTAGTACCTTTTTTCTTGACAACTTGGCTGATTCCCCCTACTTGTTAGTATCTCCCTCTCCCTTTCCACTACTTAATTTTTTTTGCATACATTTATATATGTGCCTACTCTCTCCTTGTAGTCAGGAATAATTTCATTTGCCGTTACATCCCCAGTCCCTAAAATAACCCCATTCACATAGTAGTTTCCTTCCCTTCCCTTCTTTTCCTTCCTTTCCTCCTTTCCTTTTCTTCTTTCCTTCCCTTTCCTCCTTTTCTTTCCTTTCCTTTCCTTCTTTCCTTCCCTCTCCTCTCCTCTCCTCTCCTCTCCTCTCCTCTCCTCTCCTCTCCTCTCCTCTCCTCTCCTCTCCTCTCCTCTCCTCTCCTCTCCTCTCCTCTCCTCTCTTCTCCTCTCCTCTCCTCTCTTCTCCTCTCCTCTCCTCTCCTCTCCTCTCCTCTCCTCTCCTCTCCTCTCCTCTCCTCTCCTCTCCTCTCCTCTCCTCTCCTCTCCTTTCCTCTCCTCTCTTCTCCTCTCCTCTCTGCTCTGCTCTTTTTTCTCTCCTTTCCTCTACTCCCCTTTCCTCTGCTTTCTTCTCCTTTCTAAACCCTTACCTTCCATCTTAGAATCAATGCTGTATATTGGTTCCAAGGCAGGAAAGAGTGGTAAAGGCTAGGCAATGGGGGTTAAGTGACTTGCCCAGGGTCACACCCCTGGGAAGTGTCCGAAGTCAAATTTGAACCCTTTCCTCTCTAAACCTGGCTCTCAATCCACTGAACTACACAACTGCTCCCTCACATATTAGTTACTTAATAAATCATTATTGATTGATGGTCCAAAGTCACTCAGAGAAAATTAAGTGACAAGGTTGGAATCTGAACCCAGGTCCTCTAATCCAAATCCCATGCTCTGCCCACTTTACCAAGAACATTCTAGCACTTCAAATATCCACAGATTACAAGCATTTTCCCCCTCTTCCCCACCCACCACCCCTCAATAATGAAATCTTACCAACTCCACTGCCTGTCCTTCCTCCCACCAAACCCAGAGGACTTTCACTTTTTGGTAGATCTCCCTTGATTACCCTCAGGCGCCCTCCCAGGGGGAGTGAGATCAGGTTAGTCTTGTTTCCTGTCTTCAGTGCTTTGAGATCCCAGAAAGCCAGCACCAGAAATCCAAAGCATTCACATTATCCAAAACAATGGCCTCCAGGGAGTGAGCCAGACACATACCACTGAAAATAGACTCATTTTTGTTTTGCGCAACATCCAGGAATTTGGTGAAACTCATCATTTTTCAGGTTACTGATAATGCAAGTTTGGAAACTGAAACAGGAAGGAGCACAAGGCTGAAAAAGCTTTTTATCCAGCCCACAGTTACTCTCCCTCCAGATGCAAGTTGTTGGCTTTTTTTTTTCTTCCTTTCCCAGCAGCACTTGAGTGGGGTTAAAATTAGCTTAAAAAAAAAAAAGTCTAGGTCACATGCTAAGAAACAAACAAAAATTTTTGTTGTCCACCCCACCCCCATCTCTGAGGCCTCACAACAGACCTTCCTAATCATAGATTTCTGGGAAACCTGGAAGAATAACAGGCTTTTCAGGCCTTGGGCACAAACGGGCCATGCCATGGCCTCTTCTGATGTTATCTGGCCTGTTGCAATCGTATTAAAAAGAGAGAGAGAGAATGTCAAGGTTGTTTGGATTTATTGTGCCTACCACAGATTTGATGGGCATTCAATCACCCCAAAATGGCTACTTGGGAATCTCCAGATTTCTCTCCCCGACTTGGAAAAGGAAGGCAAAGGACTAGTTTTTGTTTTGTTTTTTTCCTATTTTTTGGCCAGGTTGACCTAGAAACAAACACAGCCAAGGACATTCAAAGAAAGAGAAGGTTAGAGATTGCAGTGTGAAAGTTGGCTGCAGATAAGTGGGGCTGGGGGGTGGGAAGGCAGGGTCCGAGGAAGCCAGCAAGCAGAGGAGGTGACTGCTCATGGTTTCCCCAAGCATTAAAAAATAAAAACACATCCGAGCTGTCCACTCTGCCGCCCGCCGCCGTGCAGGGCTCTTTATCTCCGGTTTCTGGTGATATGTGCATGTCATGGTCTGCTTTGTTCTTCCAGCTGAAAATTGTCACCAGAAACCCTTGATAAAAATATAGCCTCCCACTCAGAGCATACAGTCAGGTAGTGTTTAAAGCTCTGTCTCCCTGGCGCTCAATAAAGATACTCGCCTGTCATCTTGGGAAAAGGAACATCCAATGCTAAATATACTTTCTGCTATCAAAAGCTTAGCAGCAGTGAAGAGCCTTCCCTTTCTGCCACTCCCCCCCCCCCCCCAAAAGGGCCTAGTTTAGCCTGGAAGGTTGCAGGTTTGGGTGGAATTAGCCTTTCTGGAATAAAGGATGAGATCATCGCAATTTTCCCAGATTTGCTTGACAGCTTCTCTTTCCCCAGAAAGAGAAATTTCAATCCTTAGCCCTTCTTCTCCCAAAGTGTCTCCCCCATCTTTTATTCTTTTTCCAGGTAAGCCCGAGTACCCAGTAGCAGATTTTTAAACACTAATGGATCTAGTTCTTCAGCCTGCTGGAAGGATGGAAAGCAGATGGTATTTATTTATTTATTTGGAAGGGGTTACAGAAGAATCAGGAAATTCCAAGGAGACAAACAGAATGCGTAGAGTAACCCAAAATTGCCATGACAACTGGAGGCAGGAACTCAGAAGGAGGTAAAGAAATCCCAGTTAAAAATGATAGTGGGAAAAAGAAAAAAAAAGATAGTGAAGCCTCATAAACTTTGAGCTCTTTTTCTCCCCTCTGAAGAAATATATACTCTGACTCTTAGAGCTGAAAATTATCACCAGAAACCCTTGATAAAAATATAGCCTCCTACTGGGGTCTGATGGTTTATGGAAGGATGGACCTGACTGCTTGCCATGTGGAAAGTGCTACAGAAATCTGAACGGTGGGGCAGCTGAGTAGCTGTAGATTGGCAGCTGAGCCTAGAGACTGGAGGTCTTAGGTTCAAATCTGACCTCAGACATTTCCTAGCTGTATGACCCTGGGCAAGTCACTTAACCCCCATAGTCTAGCCCTTATCACTCTTCTGCCTTGGAACCAATACGGAAGGTAAGGGTTTAAAAAAGAAAAAAGAAATCTGGACAAATGGGTTTCTGCAGTCTCATTATAAGCTACTAAAGATGACAGCCCCAAATAGAAATTCCCACTATCCTCATGTCCTCACACAGGGCTAAAGTACTCTTTAATGCACATTCACATAATTTGTGTGTGTGTGTGTGGAATAGCCTCAGGTGCTGAGAGTACAGCAAGGTCTGCAGGCTGAAGCCCAAAAAAAACCCAGTCTGGAATAATATATTTAGCAGAGAATATTGAAACCCACAGGAAAATGAGTGGAAAATGATGCATTCCTTCACTGGTATGTTAAAGAACATTTAAATCCAGGAAACAGTAAGTTCAGTGGAGGGGATATTTTTCTCCCCATTCTTGCCTCAATACAAATAAATCGCCAACCCTTTTCGGTTTCCAAAGAGTAGTTCTCCTTTTCTTCCTTCCACATCCCATTCTAAAAGGCCACCCATAGAGCTGGCAGCCTAGATCTTGCCCTATACACCCAATGGTTAATGTTATCCTGAGTCTGTATATTGAATTGGACTGGACGTGTGCAAAATGGGTTGCTTATGATCTAGAGATTCACCCAGGAGCTCACGTGCTCGGGAACACGCACACACGCCCGTATTCACACTCACTGATCCGGCTGAAATCGTGCAGCCTTATTTCACCTCTGCTTCCCCAGCGTGAGGTCTGAATCTGTGCTACAGACTGGGTAATGGGCACCGCTGCCCAGAGAATGCCATGTTCACAATAACCCTGGTTCTGAAGGGATTCGGTGTAGCATTCTGTGGAGAGAGAGCTTCAGAAAGAACCCCAATTTGGGGCCGATTCACAGTCCCCAGCCCTAGAGCAAGGGAAATGTGGGAAAGGCAACAACAGCACAGCAAGATGGATGCTAAATGACGTCAGCCGCTGGCTAAAATATCTGGCATGCATGCTGGAGGAGGCTGCCAGCTAAATATTGTTTAAAAAAGATAAAATACGCTCAAACTGTGCAGAATGTGGGGCTGCTATGTTTACATCCGGGTTTTAATGACTCCAAGCCGGCTCTTGGGGTTTTTCTCTTTTGCTGAAATGCTCTATGAAAAACACAGCTTTGTATAAGCCCCAGAGCCAGGGTGAAGGAAAGACTGATGGGAGGAGGGGGAGGGAGAGGGGGAGAGAATGGGGAAGAGGCTCCCCTCCCAGGCACGGAAAAAGGCCAAAGGGGTGACTGACAGGCAGGGTTAAACCTCTGTTCAAACTTCAAAACCACCTTCTTTCCATCCCATTCCAGCTTTGTCTGGCTGAATCATCAGAACTATAGCTGGGAAGGGTTAAGCTTTTCCAGAACATTTATTTCACCATCTCACAGAAAGGGGGGGGAGGGGGGAGACGTGTGTGTGGCAGAAACAGACATACAAAAATAAGGAGAGGGGGGGAGGGAGGGAGAGATGAGACAGAGAGGAAAGAGAGAGGGAGAGGGGGGAGAGAGGGAGTGTGGGGGGGGGAGATATGAGACAGAGAGAGGGAAAGAGAGAGGGAGTGTGTGTGTGTGTGTGTGAGAGAGAGAGAGAGAGAGAGAGAGAGAGAGAGAGAGAGAGAGAGAGAAGGGAGAAACCCTGCAGAGCTGAGAGGCTGTAGATCACAGGGCCATTCTGATAGCCTCCTGTCCCCATGGCAACTGTAACGGCATTTATCAGTTCCTTATGAGAGCAGGCACCGCAAATCTGCATTGCACATGGCAGGCTTCCAGAATTTCAAATGAAAGAGCACTTTGAACTGCTGCCAAGTTTGGAAGGAGCAGGACTGTCAGGGCTGCTTAAAACTGGCAGTTTGTACTTGGGAGGCGTTCAGTTCCCACAATCCTTCAGGGCTGGCAAGCTGCCAAGGACTTAGCGGAAGCTAAAAAGTAACTCACTCCCTCCCCCTTTTCCCTCCACACTCCCCCCCCCCCCTCCTCACGCTCCTTCTCTTTCTCCCTCCCCATACCATTCACTGCAGTGCACTCAAAATTTTCCACATGTCCTGTGTCACAAGTGCAGATTGTACAGTGAAAGCAAAAACCCAGCCGGCTGCCTGGGATTCTGTTTTTATTAATAACCCAGGGAGAAGGGGGGAGAAAAGGAAAAGGAAAAGCAGTTTCAGGTTAACTAGCAAGCTGAAGGCGGCACAGTACATGCCCTGTACCTGTAAATGCCATTCTGTGTGTGTGTGTATGTGTGTGTGTGTGTGTGTGTCCATAGCGGGAGGCAAGTGAAATGTGTTTCCATCCTAAAAAAATGGTTCCCTAGATCTGCATACAGCCCTGCAGCAAGGACATTAGGGAGGGAAACTGTAGGGGGGGAAAGGCAGCAAGAAGAAAATACTGGCTTAGGTTCTGTTGTTTACAGTATCATTTAGGCATCATTCATTACAAAGTATCACCAAGTGCTTTCCTAAGACAAGTGGGCAGTGTCTTAGTGGTGGCTAGTCTTTCTGCCCTTGTCCCTCCCTCCGGAGTGTTTTGCTGAGATGGGGAGAATCTCTGAGACCAATCCCTGAGTGAATGCTGTAGAAAAGGAAGTGGGGGGTGGGGGTGGAGAAGAATGAAGACTGGCTTTTCAATGGAGAGTTTTCATGAGAATTCTGACGACTACATATTGCCCAGAACACTAGGACTTCTGCTGGCAGAATCCATGAATTGGCACAGTACCTTCACTGTTCTTAATTTTTAAAATATAGAACTCAAAAATGTTTTTAACATACAGGGAGATCAAGGACCCAGGCTTTATTTTCCAGCACTAGTCATAAGCCTTTAGTACAAATAGAATGAAAATTGTCTGTCGCTCAGGCAGTTGGATAGAGTTCAGGAAAACTATGTCTGGCATTAATTCCAAAGTGGAGGTTTTGGTTCAAGCCAGGCCCATTAATTTCAGTAAACTGTTTTCACTAGTCTGGATCCCACTGTGCAAGGACTATTTATTACCTTTTGCTAACCTGATGTCTACAGAGTAGTAAAGCAAATGAGGAAAGAAAAAAAAAGGTGGAGATATCTCTATCTCTGGTTCAAATGAATTTTACACCTTTCCTTTGGGGACCATGTTTTATCTGTTGTGTTTTTTTTCTTTTCTTTTCTTTTCTTTTCTTTTCCTTTCTTTTCTTTTCTTTCTTTTTTGCTGTCTATAGGATTCCCTATTTCTTCTTCTCCCCTCACCCCCAGTATCTATATTGCAATGAATCAGGGGGGAAATTATCCCAAAGAGGATTGGGTGGGATAGCACTGGAATGAGCACATACCCCTCTCTGCCTTTCTGGAGAGTTATCTCACAAGCTCAAAGATGTTTTGTGTACTTCATCACTTTCAACCTCTCTAGAGTACAGCTTGAAACCCTGACATGATTCACCCAAGCAATCTGGTCTAAAATATACCAAGACAGTCAATTTTGGCATTTGATCTCCCATAGGAATTTTAGTAGCTGCCTTAGAAAAAAGAAAGTAAATTGCTTTTTTTGTTGTTGTTGTTGTTATTCCCTTCCTCCACCCCCTTCTCCCTTTTCTGTCTCTTTATTTTACCCTTCCTTTCTGAGTAGCTGCCTAACCTAATGCCATTTCAAAGGGACGGGGAAAAGGAAGGGAAAGAATACTCCCCAAATATCTATGTATTTGTTGGACAGTACAATCTGTGTGTGTCCTTCCAGCATCCCCCCTCCCCCTTGACAGCTGAGAGTGTTAATCAGAATTAAAAGGAAGTCAATACTATTAAGTCATCAGATGGGAGGCTTGGTAAAGAAAGATGGGGGAAGGGAAAGAAGAAGGGATAATTTTTAATGAAACATTCAATTCTCTCCCCAGTCTCACCAAAAGGGAAACCTGGGGAAAGGAGAAAGCAATATATTATATAGTCTTGCCAAATAACTAAATTATCAGTCTTTTTAAACTTGATTTTTTCACTACAAATACAATTAAGACTTCCATTCTTAGTGGCAGAATCTAGAAATGGGACTGTGTTGATTGGCTGATGGTCCTGACCAAAAAATGGTTAAGGAAAAGTGGATAACTGATCCATAGTAGTAGGATTGAGGGAAGTCTCTGTGTTGGGAGAGCAGGGCCCAGGGAAGGTGATATTGTTTCCAACTAATTCAGTCTTTGACAGTTACCCCATCATCACACAGAACATAAAGGGCTCTAATTCAGCAGGGATAGCTTTTCTTTAGGTCTGAACCCAGACAGTCATTTCATAATTGCTGCAGGTCTTGCTCGTTTTACTCAGAACTGAGGAAGAACATTACTAATTTGGGAAAGGATATGGAGGTAGGGAAACACCTCAAATACCAAGTTAAATTTCCAACTCACTGGGAGTGGAGCCCACAGACTAAATACCCAAGACAGAAGAGAGAGGCCTGGCTCATTTTAAAGGTTCTGAAATAGAAGGCTCCTTCTCTGTTTAATCTATGAAAGGAGTCCAGATCCAGAGGGAGTCAGCTCAGCAGAAAGAGGACCCAGGCAGCCTTGGAAGTATCAGAATGAGATGGAGGTAGAAGTCCTGTGAGGTATAAGGGAAGAAACCAGAGCTTTGTAGAAGGCAAAGGGAGAGAGAGAGAGAGAGAGAGAGAGAGAGAGAGAGAGAGAGAGAGAGAGAGAGAGAGACAGAGAGAGACAGAGAGAGACAGAGAGAGACAGAGAGAGACAGAGACAGAGACAGAGAGAGACAGACAGAGAGAGACAGAGAGAGAGACAGAGAGAGAGAGACAGAGAGACAGAGAGAGATAGACAGAGACAGAGACAGAGAGACAAAGACAGAGACAGAGAGACAGAGAGAGAGAGAGACAGAGAGAGAGAGACAGAGAATGGGAACTGTTTTATGGTAGTCAATGTAGGCTGCTGGTAACAGAACTTGTTAGGCAAGGAAGTTGGATTTTGCATTATTGAAGGTTATTGTGTGGGCAACCAGGCAGAAAACCAGTAATATGAAAAAGGGGGAGGGGGGAGAGAACTGGTAATAAAAAAATATGTGCAGAGCGACAGGCTGGAAAATGTCACCGAGGAGCCTGCAATGGCATAGAATAAAAGGATTATGAATTGACTACCATATACAAAAGGAATTTTTAAAAAATTAAATAAAGAAGAGAAACCTGCCTAATCTCAGCCTGAAAGGCAAATTCTCTTCCCAAAACCTAACACTACCCTCCTTCACTTCTATCAATCCAGTCAACCTCTGACCCCAGGACTTCTTTACTGCCCTGGGCCCAAGAAGTTCTGAAGTGCTCTCTGTTGAATTTAATTAAATGGAGAATGATAAACATAAACACATAATTACACTCTTATTCCTTGCCACTCATTGTTTTGACACTTCCTGTCAGTTCTGTTTTTAAAGAAGAGGTCAATGACTATTCACTTTTAAAATGACCAATGCAAAAAGCAACCCCAAGCTACCCCCTCAAATCCCAAAATTCAATCCCAGAGAGATTTAGGCAAAGGAAAAAAGCCTCACTCGATTTGGGGGCATATGAGATGGGAGTGGGAAAAGACAAGTCTCAGGTCCTATAACTTCATCTCTCTCTCTCTCTCTCTCTCTCTCTCTCTCTCTCTCTCTCTCTCTCTCTCTCTCTCTCTCTCTCTCTCTCTCTCTCTCTCTCTCCCTCCCTCCCTCCCTCCCTTCCTCCCCCTCTCTCTCTTTCTCTGTGTCTGTCTATCTCTCCCCTGCCCCCCCCCCCCCCACAAAGCCCTGCATTAAAGGATAGTCAGTTTCTCATTTTTCTTCCTTGGAGCAAGCCCACAAGGATATTAGGTATACTTTACTCCCTGGTTACTCCTCCATAAACCTCTAGTAGCTATCAGTCTTCCTAGGAGGGAAACGCTCTTTCTACAGGTGCCTACCCCTAAGAGTGTGTTTTGGAAAAGTACTGTTCCCTGGTTAGTGCCCACAGAATATTTCTGTGCAACAATTTTAACTAGCAGTTTCTCAAACTGAAAGGATAATTAACACCTTGAGTTTGTATAATGCCTTAAAATTTGCAAAGCGCTTTCACCTAAATCTTTTGATCTTGGAGGTGGCTCGAATAGGTATTATTTCCCTTGAACTTTTGAGAAATCTGAGGACCAGAAAATTCACTAAAGGACTTCTCCAAGAATAATCAAGAAACAAATGCAAAATAGATTCCGGAACAAGTCTGCTGCTCTTTTTGCCAGGGGCTTTAGAGGGGAGAAGTAAATCATTTAGAGACAGAATACCAAATCCCACATCACCAGATCAGGCTGTGCCATCTGAAGATCACCAAATAAAGATCCCCCACTCCAAAGATTTAGGTCTGGAAAGAACTTCAAAAGGTATCCTCATTGCTAAAGGGGTAGATGGGGAGCAGGATGTGAAGGTCTGGCAGTCAAACCTAACATCATACAAGGAACTGAAAAAGATGTTAGATAGGTTCAAGATCTCCAACTGGAAGGCATATATTCCAGTTGCACAGTTGCATTAATCTTGAATGGAAAGTCTGTTCTCACTGGTAAATTTGAGGTGGGAAATCTGCAGGAAAGAATGTATGGTGGGATTAGGGGACTATCTGGTCTGGAATGGAAACCAGAAGTTAATTTTCCTTTTCATTCTCATTAATTTCTCACAATTTCTAGCTCATCCTGAGACTTTTCCCCCCTCTTGTCATTCAAAAACAGTGGATAAATTCAAGTTAAGGAAAGGACTGGGCAGAGGTGGCTATCGATTTGCAGTGTGATTCTGGTGCTTCTCCCCAAAAAACAGCACCCCCTGCTGCCCCTCCTTCCTTCAGACTCCCAGAAATTCCACTGGTAGGATTCATTCCTTTGCTAAGTATCATACATACCCCGGGATCCTCTTTTAAAATGCAAAGATGGGCTAGAGGTGTGTACAGAAAAAGTCCCTAACACTTTGGTGTGAACACATTCAGAACACTCCGCCTGAGGGAAGAATATGCCTTATAGTGTTAGGTTCCGTTGGGATGCTCAATGCAAACGTTAATGCACAATATAAATTTGAAATTATTACTTCACTGTTTTGCCTAGAGCCAACCATTCGAGTGTGGTTAACGACTCAAAAATAGTGTGTGATTAGACCCCCACTTTGGATCTAATTTGCATGGTGTTAATTTAAAATAATGGAGATCCTAAATCTCAGCTCCAACTCCCCCACCCTCATCCTGTCAAGTCCCTGAGGTCATCTTAGCCTCTTTCGGGTCAAAATAACTGGTGCCTTTTTGCTACCTTGGGGGCTTTCGTGAGGCAATACCAGCCAGTCAAGTTATCCAGGGTTGGATTCCCTGTTTCTAAATCACTGGATCAGGTCGGGCCATCGAAAGATTAATGTACCTACCTGGAAGGCAGCACTAGTTAGCTAGTTGCTGCTTCGAGGCTGTTTAAGTAAAAGGGAAATAGAGAGGACGCAGGGAGAGGAGTGCCTGGGCTTTCCAGTTTGAGGCCACTCTAAGTGGCCCGAGACGGAAAGATTCCGCGGAGAAGGGCCTCTGACATGGTGACCCCGGAAATGCCCCGCCACACTGAAGCTGTGTCCGCAGCTTACTTTGGTTCCAGGACTTTTGGTAAGGCACTGTGAATCTTCACCGCCTCCCCCCACCCAAGTCTCCTAATAACGATTCGGGGTTCAGACCCAGAAGGCTCGTGGATCGACCGCTGCCCAAACTGTTCCCCTCCACTGATCTCCTCTTCAAAAACTGCCCCCAATGTTGTCTTTCCCTCTCCCCATCTCACTACCCAACCTCCCCCCACAGGCCCCTCTCCTAGTGTATTTGTCTGAATGGTGTCATTGTCTGGTGCTTCCCTTTTCTCCCTGCTCCTCCCTCCCTCCCCCCCCCCCCCCCCATCTCGTAAGGCTCGTTCCAGTATTTCTTTATTTTCAGATCTAAATAAACACACCAGCTTTTGCTGAGGACAGCTCTGGACTCCCCCGGTGCCCTGGCGAAATGGCAAGGGGAGGAAGCTGGGAAAGGAAGACCAGGAGGCAGGAACCAGACGCGACTCCCCCTTTTATTCTCCTTCCCTTACTCAGCTCTCCCCCACTCCCTCCCCCGCGCTCTTCCCCCCCCCCCCCCGGAAGAATGTAGTCAGAGATTTGATCTTCTCTTGCAGCTGCACGGCCAGCGCCACCATCAAGATTTCATTTTCTTCTTCCAGCCGACTTTACCCCGGAGAGCCCCCGTTCCGTTAGCACGCATCCTGGCTTGGCAGATTTCGGAGACATAGGCTCCTCTCTTCCTGGTTTTCAGATCGCAGCTCCTGCAGCGAGCCCGTGTTGTTGCTGGGATTTCACGCTCGAGTGGCTCTTGCGTAACCCCGGCCCTGGCTGAATTTAAAAAAAAAAAATCTGGGATTAATCATTACGGAAAAGCAAACACACTTCCGTCCCACAATACGTCCTTTTAGTAAAAGTAAATCACGGTTCGGTCTTGTCCCAGTTGGTGATTTCACACGTGTGCTAATCCTCGACCCCTCCCTCCCCTCCCCCAACCTATATGTCCATGTACAGGCTTCTGCATTCATTTGCTGGGCCACTAGGAGCTGACACAGCCCGTGAGGGATCGGCAAGGCCTGATCCTATCTAAGGTGCTTATTATTTACACCCACTATAAAGGCGGCCCTTGTGAGTCTAGTCGGCCTCGTTTACACAGGGGTGAGTGTTACCAAAAAAGGCCTTTCTCGAAGGAGCTCTCAGCCGAGTGAATAGCCCAGGGGTGACGGGAGGTTCAGGGAGAAAGAGAGAGAGAACGCCTTTTTTTTTTTAAGAAATGTTTTTTTTTATTAGTGCCAGCCGGATAAAGCTGTGGCGCCGGGTGAAGAAGTCAGCAGGGGAGCACCATTCCTGCAGAGGAGGCCAGAGCAAGAGATGACGGGATCCAGAGTGTGCCCAAAGTCGGGAAAGGGGGCTGGAGGCCTGGGTTTGTGAGCAATCCGACTGAAAAGGGGCTTTTCTGTATGTTAACATCTCTGTGCCAAATGTTAGTACATTTCCTCCTCCAAAAATCAATCAGCTCCCCCGGGGCTCTGGGGCAACCTTTTGCCCCGATTCTGGGCCCAAAGCACAGTGGTATTGTGGAATGAGCTTTCCCAAGTGTCCTGTGGAAGCCCCGCCCGCAGAGAGCTCACTTAATCACTGTGCTCTCAACTTTCTCCCCAGTGGAAACAACCCACTACGAGCTACCTGAAACTGCAGGTTCAGGAGAGTTTGAAATTAAGCTTCAGATGGGGTCCACCTCTTCTAGATCTCGGGGTTGCCGCAGACTCTATGCCCTAGGACTGTAGGGTCACTTCACTTGGTGTCTGGGATACTAAATCACCTCATTTCCTTAATAGGGTTCATTACTGCTGTGTAAACCCACCCCTTCTGCAGAAGGGTTCTTGGAGTATCCCCTTTTGTCCAGAAATCCTACATTGAAATATGTTGGAGGCGTCCCTACTTCTGTTCCTATATTGTGTCCCTATCTTCTTGGTGCTATCATTTCCTGCCCCCCTCCATGCTGGGGGTGCCCCAGTCAATTAAGATGCAGGAATGACAAATGGGGGTAATTTGGTGGGAGGGGGGCTCCGTCTGGAGAAATAACACTTTTTTAAATTAAAGGATTATGAGAATACAATGAAAGTATGATTTATTGCCACCTCCTAATTCAAGCTGGTGCGTTTATGCTATGTCTGTCTGCCTATGAGTACATATATAAGTACATATATGGCCTGAAAGTTATGATATAGACACAGACTGCTATGGGATGAAATGAGCTCCCTCCTACATAAATCTTGGCAAGAAGTTAAATTGTAATTTTCCAACATTATGATTAAATGAAAGGATGGGCTGAGTACATATTAGGGTATACAAATGGGTTAAACAAGCAAGCCAGAGCTGATGTCCTCCTGGTTCATAGGAATGTCACACAATCCTCCCTCCTTCACACACCCTCATATATTTTGACTCACCCTGGGGTAACCGGTTGCATTGCAATGGTTGAAGTATGTGTGAGTGATGCAATACTCTGTTTGCAGCCCTTTGTAGAAAAATAATTGCCATGATCCAGGCAAGCCTGGCAGTGAAAGTTTATTATTGTTGGGGAGTGGACAGCAATTTCATTGTTTTGCAAAAACAGTTCTGCAAAAAGCAGAAACTGACTGCAGAGGGAATAAAAGGCAGGGGTCCCCAGAGCCATCTTTCCTCCTACTGCTCCTTCCCTTATAAAATCTTTCCCGTAGGAGCTGAAGCCCCAGGGTGGTGCAATAAGACTGAGACTGTGAGAAGGTATTACTGAGAGTGGCATGTGGGGGGAGGGCATGATGAGATTGCCATATGTCCTAAAGAATCTCTACCAAAAAAAAAAGAGTATTTTCTTGTTTGTTTCCATGGTGGGTTTTCAGGAGAAGGGTCCTTCTCTCCCCCCATGATTTGGCAGTAACCTTTTAAATACACTAACTCGGGCTGATTTGAGCAGTGTTTGTTCTGCTGTAAGGTAAATGTCCTGAGCAAAGGGCATTCTAAAAAAGGAGGCAGAATGGCCTTGTTTTGCCTTTCTCACAGCACTAGCAAATGAGCTCAAGTTCTAAAAATGCAATGTATTATTGTTATTAAACAGAGGGAATCCTGTTTCCCTTTCCATTAGCAAACACATAAATTACTCACCTGTTTGGCCTCTCCAGCACCCTTCAGCATACTAAGAGCCCAGGTTATACAGCCCCTGGTTTCACAACTTAGCATCTGCTGGGCCACTATGTGCCAGAAATGAAAAATGGGATAGCTCAGTCTGTCTCCAGCACCATCATTCACTGAAACTCCAATTCCTATGGTCCCTCGATCAAGAATGGAAACCAATAAATAGGAAAAACAGGATGAGATTGCTAAAGAGCTAATTTTGTTGGTGCTGTGCATTGTGGCATTAACAGTGGAAAATGATATAAAATACCCGCACGGAAAATGGCTTGATCCCTGTTAGAAAACTCTAAATGTGATGGGTAATGTCTCTTATGAAATTTACAGCTAAAATTCTGAAATGAGACATTTGAACTCACAGGGGGGGAAATGATCCATGTTTCCTGAATGCATTTTCACATTGGAAAGCTGGGCATCGGCTTGGGAAGGGAGGGGAGAGAAAGATCATCTTCTGTTTAATTTCCAAACATAGCCCTGGGTATTTCTTCACTTGATTTCTAGCATTAACTTGCATTGCTTCAGCTGTTGTACACACAGAGTCCGGGGAGGGCGGGGAGAAGCGGGAGGAGGGGAAAGGCTGGGAGGAATCTGGGCTGTGTGCCGAGCATGCGCATTCTCTATGCAACAAGTGGGCTCTACAGACAGAGGAAGTGTAAAGGGGAGGGGGACTGGTGCAGAGCATGGCGGTGACGTCACCGCTCCGCCCGGGCGGCATCCCGCGCGGCTGAGCCGGGGACAGCGCGAGCTGCAGCCCGAGCGGGAGCGCGAGACGCGCCTCTGGAACGTAGAGTAACAATCACAATTCCCACATTCCAATTCCGAACGGGATGTGACAGAGGCAGAACCGACGGAGAGCCATGCACCCTACGTGAGCTGCGGCAGCCGCGGCAGCCGGGAACAGGGCCGGGGTCTGCTGAACCCCTGGCTACTCCTTTCATCTGGTGTGCGTCCGGGAAGCAGCGGCGGCGGCTCAGCGTGTGCAAAATCTTACAGCCACCAGGCGGAACATCCAGTGCTGCAGGAGGGCCAGGACGGCTGCCAGTGGCTCTCCGTGTACCTTTCTCCTGTTGCCCTCTCTCTTCCCTTCCTCATACTCTTCCCGTCCCTCCTGTTCCTCTTCCCTCCGGAGAAGCAGCGGCAGCAAGCGAGATCGGAGACAAGCTGAGGGTAGAGTACGGTAGCCCTTAACACCTCTCTGCCCCCTGCCCAGGGAAGAGGACAGAAATCCTAGAGAGGAAAAGCAGCAGTGACAGTAACAGCGGGGCACTACGTTCTTCCCCTACCCCCACCCCGTTCCCAGCACCCCTGTCCCAGGGGCAACAGCACCAGGAAGAAGTCGACCGATTTCCCCTCCCCTGCCAGAAAACTGCAATAGGAGGCGGGGGCAAGGAGGCAAGCTACTCTGCCACCCAGGTGGTGGAGCAACCACCAAGAGGCGCAGCGGCAGCGAGTGGCAGGAGACAGAATCTTCTCCCCCCTTCCTCCTGTACTCCTTCCCCCGCCCGCCAGCCCTCCCCGGAGGAGAAAGAGCAACAGCAGCCTGGGCGGGTAGGGACCAATCTGCCCTTCCCCCCCTCCCCTCCCCCTCCCTCCCCCGGGCCGGCACCATGTCCTCGGCGCAGGTGGCTTCCTCTCGGAGACAGTCGTGTTACCTGTGCGACCTGCCCCGCATGCCCTGGGCCATGATTTGGGACTTCACGGAGCCAGTGTGTCGAGGCTGTGTCAACTATGAGGGTGCGGACCGCATTGAGTTCGTAATCGATACAGCCAGGCAGCTGAAGCGAGCCCACGGCTGCTTCCAAGACGGCAGATCCCCGGGGCCGCCGCCGCCGGTCGGGGTCAAAACCGTGGCCCTCTCCGCTAAAGAGGCGGCGGCGGCGGCGCAGCAGCAGCAACAACAACAACAGCAGCAGCAGCAGCAACAGCAACAGCTTAACCACGTTGACGGCTCTACCAAAGCCGCCGTCTTGGCAGCGCCGTCTGGCCTAGAGCGCTACGGCCTGAGCGCAGCAGCCGCAGCCGCCGCTGCCGCTGCAGCCGCGGTTGAACAGCGAAGCCGCTTTGAGTACCCCCCGCCCCCGGGAAGCCTGGGGGGCAGCGGGGGCGGCGGCCATGCAGCCCGGCTACCCAACGGGTTGGGCGGCCCCAATGGCTTCCCCAAACAGTCCCCGGAGGATGGGCCCCCGGAACTGAACCGCCAAAGCCCCAACTCCTCATCTTCCCGTCGCGGGGCTCACGGGGGGCTGGTGACAGGGCTACCCCCTGGGAGTGGGAGTGGCGGAGGTGGCGGGGGTCCTCTGAATGTGCCCCCCAACCTGCTCCCTCAAACGCTGCTCAATGGGCCGGGAGCAGCCGTGTTGCCCCCTCCACCTCCCCACGGGCTAGGCAGCCGCCCTCCCCCGCAGGGCTCCAACGTGGGCGGAGGCGGGGGTCCCTCCTGCCTAGGGGGGACCACCTTGGCTGCTGGCTCCGCGTCCTCTTCCTCATCTTCGTCATCCTCAACCTCTTCTTCATCCTCAGAGGCCTGCGGTGGGGGCAAGCGGCCGGGTTCGGTGTCCAGTACCGACCAGGAACGAGAATTAAAGGAGAAGCAGCGCAACGCAGAGGCCCTGGCAGAACTGAGCGAGAGTCTCCGAAACCGGGCAGAAGATTGGGCCAGCAAGCCCAAGATGGTACGGGAGACCCTGCTCACTTTGGCAGGCTGCACCCCTTATGAGGTCCGCTTCAAGAAAGACCACTCTCTGCTGGGCCGCGTCTTTGCTTTCGATGCGGTCTCCAAGCCGGGTCTGGACTATGAACTCAAACTCTTTATCGAATACCCTACAGGCTCGGGCAATGTGTTCTCCAGCGCATCCGGGGTGGCCAAGCAGATGTATCAGGACTGCATGAAAGACTTCGGCCGCGGCCTGTCTTCAGGCTTCAAGTACCTGGAGTATGAAAAGAAACATGGCTCGGGAGACTGGCGGCTTCTGGGGGACCTACTACCCGAGTCTGTGCGCTTCTTCAAGGAGGGAGTCCCCGGGGCAGACATGCTCCCCCAACCTTACCTGGATGCCAACTGTCCCATGCTGCCCACCGCCCTGGTCACCCATCCTCGAGGCGCTGGCGGGGCTGGGGGAGTCGTTGGGGTACTCCCTCCCGCCAGCGCCTCCAGCCGTGGGGGAGCGTCTGGATTGCGTAAGAGGAAAGCGTCCCCGGAGCCGCCGGACTCGGCCGAGGGGGCGCTGAAGCTGAGCGAGGAGCAGCAGCGCCAGCAGTGGATGGCCACCCAAAGCGAGGCCCTCAAGCTCACCATGTCTGCCGGGGGGTTCGGGGCAGTGCACGGAGCTGGGGGCCCTCCTCCGCCCCCGCCCCCGCCCCTGGGGCCCCTCTCTAACCGGACCACCCCACCCGAATCAGCCCCCCAGAACGGCCAGTCCCCCATGGCGGCCCTCATGTCTGTGGCTGACACGCTGGGTAATGCTCACTCGCCCAAGGACGGCAGCTCAGTGCATTCCACTACGGCCACTCGAAGGAACAGCAGCAGCCCCGTGTCACCGGCCTCAGTGCCAGCCCAGCGCCGCTTGGCATCTCGCAATGGGGATATAAACTTACAAGTGGCACCCCCACCTCCTAGTGCCCACCCGGGCATGGACCAAGTTCACCCCCAAAACATTCCTGATTCCCCCATGGCCAACAGCGGCCCCCTCTGCTGTACCATTTGCCACGAACGTTTGGAGGACACACATTTTGTTCAGTGCCCTTCCGTGCCCAGCCACAAGTTCTGCTTCCCCTGTTCTAGGGAAAGCATCAAGGCCCAGGGCGCTACCGGCGAGGTATACTGCCCCAGTGGCGAGAAATGCCCCTTAGTCGGTTCTAACGTACCTTGGGCTTTCATGCAGGGGGAAATCGCGACTATCTTAGCTGGGGACGTTAAGGTGAAAAAAGAGAGAGACTCTTAAAATCCAGCAAAATCCCTACTTGGCCTCGTCCTCTCCCCCCACCCCTCTCCTCCAAGCCAGATCCCTCCCACCCCCTCCTAGTCCACAGCCCTTCCTCCCCCACCACGAAGATGTAGAATTGTGAATATAACAAAACTGCAAAAAGTTAGTCTTATGTATAGACATTATTTTCGTCGTATGTTTCTATATTTTGAAACAAAGGTATGTAACTCTTCTTCATTTGAAGGATAGAGCTGGTTTTTGTTAAACAGAATATAATATTGTTTGGTTACTTACACAATATCTGTTTTCTCATTTATTTGGTGGCAGTGTGTTTGCCTAGGTACAAGATTTGCTAGCCCTTAGCAATTACCTGCTGCTGCTGTGTATTTTTGTAAATGTTATGCACTTCTCTAAAAGAAAAAAAAGAAAAAAAGAAAAAAAAGAAAAACACCTTTTCCTTTTTGCCAAGGCCAGTGTTGATGCCTACAAAAATTGCTACAAAAATGGTGATCAGCTTCTGTTTTACCAAGCCCTGAGTGTTTAGTCTTCACTTAATTTTGTTTTGTTTTGTTTTGTTTGCAAAACAGTGAGGGAGGGGGAGTCTGGGGGTGGGGCTGGGGGGGTGGGTGTTTTTCGTTGCAAGTTTGTAAGGGGAAAAAACTGTTTCAGTTTGTTTCTATTGATCTGAACGTTTTTAATCTTCATGTGTTTTTGTTTTTGCTTTATTGATGCACGGATGCTTTTGAGCAGTAGAGCAAAATGCTGTACATGGAAAACATGCTCTGTTTGTCCTTTATACATTTCTGTAGTTAACAGAACACTGTAATGTGCCTTGGAGCTTAGTAACTTGTAATAAATTCAATTGATATTAATACTTCCTGAGTAGCAAGTTTATTTTTCTCAGTGCTAAGGAGACTGCTCCAAAACATGGGCTGCCCCCTCCCTTCCTGATTTAAAAGCCTCCAAAGTATGCAACAAAAACATGTCTGCCTTTGAGAAGTCCTTTAATTGTGGCATCCAAGAAAAGCTGGGCTGGTGTTATCTAAACTTATCTACATCTTGGCACCGTGCCTATTTACATCTCACCTTTTAATGCAGCGGTAGCAATTGCTGACTAAGCATTTTCTGTTTACCGATTTCTCCACTTTGTTTTCCCCTGAAGCCCTCTGGTTGCAAATGGCCTTGTTGCTAGGACTGTAGGGATTTCTCAACCTGTGGTTATGATGGTTATCATCATCATCACCATCATACCAGATCTGTCTAGGACTGGGGAGCTCTAACAAATAGGGGGGACACAGGCTTGGTTCTGACTCTTGAGGTGGCAGGAGGTGGGAGTGGAGCTAATTTATACACTGCTTGCTTTTAAAAACAAAGGGATTTCAGATCTGGGAGTTGACAGGGAGTTGAGAACAGGGGGGAGAGGGAGGAATTCAGACCACTGAGAAGCATGTAATTGTGCTAGGGGGGGGCTCCTGGCAGCTTCCAGCTGATACAATTTGGTCCTAGGTAGGAAGGAGCAGTTTTCACCTCATTTCTTAAACTTTTGTTCTCCTGCTTTGATAAGCATTTCTAAAGGTGGAAAACTTAACTGACCAGGAAGTGGGAGTTTGGGGGGGGGGGGTGTTGAGGAACACTTCCAGTGGAGAATGATGGTCACTTATGGCTTCCAATCAAATCCTTTACTCCTGCCAGTGAACATATGTGATTATTCATCTAATTGACTTTTTAGTGACAGTTTCTTGCTGCTGGTTTGGGGCTAGGAGAGGAGGACTGAAATCCCTAGGCAGTCTCCCAGTGTGCTCCAGGCTAAAGAAGGCAAATCTGGTTTGAAACTTTTTACTTTCCAGGGGAGAGTAGAAAACAGCTTTTGGGAAACAAAATAAAATCCAGAGATACTAATCAGAAATGTATCACTCAACACTCATTCCTGGTGATGGGGGAGAGGGGGAGGACCAAAGTGTCCCCAGCCCAGCCAGTTGGAATAAATAGAGCACTGAGTTTGGGGGGAGGGGGGTAGCGGGAGGAATCTCCTGGAGGGGAAAAAAATCCTCCAGTCTTCCAGATGCTTTAAGGGGCTGGGTTAGCTTTCAGGATCCCTTTTAGTTTCTGTTCTGGAAAGGATGGAAATCTTGAACACAGAGCTTAATGGCTATGCTTGCCCCTTATACATCAGGGCAGGGTACTGGGGTTCCGGAATTCTAATTCTATCTCTTCCTTAGTGCCTTTTTCATCTCTTCCACCAAGAGAAATAGATGGATGTGTATGTGTGTTTCCTGAGCCTGACGTCCTCGAGTTTCTATTTGATGCCAAGTATTTTATTGTTGCTTATGAGTCACAAAAACCATTTCCATCCTTCGAGATAATTAACTGGGAGTGACAGTGCATAACAGACAGTTAATTCGGAAAACATTAATAAAAAATAAAGGCCATTTGGTCTGATCACCTTGGAAGATGATTCCCCCTCCCATATGAGTGTGCTGGTATTTAAAAGAGAGTGACCCACCTTCAAGGGAAACCCAAGAGTACGGGCACAGTTTACCCATTAAGAATTGGAATTATTGACTGGTTGCACAGATCTCAACCATGCATGTTAGCTGAAATAGACAGGTTCCACGATTGGTGTACCTGTAGGCAAGCTTGGAAGCAAAAATCCACAGATCTGTCTGCAAGTTGACTGTGTAAACCAGCCAGTCCTCAAAGCATTGCTGGAGTGCCTGACGATAGGAAAAAGAAACAATCACTAAGGACCCTCAAGAATTTCATTGGTTTTTTTCCCCTGTTATTGGCATTAATCATAATTTGAAAACAAAATATTCCAAACAAAAATATTCCAAGGAGCAACCTGGTTAGATCAGATTTGAGAGAGAAAGGAGAGAGGGAAGGTGGAACCTGAGCTGGAAGTGAATTATAATACTGCAGTTAATTAAAGTTAACCATAGCTAGAGGGCAGTTGTTGTAGGGAGGGTTTTTTTTCTTCCTTTTTTGTAACCATGTGACCTTTCTCTTTGCTCTGATCCATTCAGCAGCCGGTCTGGGCGTATTAACCAGCCTTTCTTTTATCCCTTTAACATAGCATTTTTTTTCTTTTCCCTCCCCCTCCTTCGAACAGCTGACAAACAGGCTATATATTTCCCCTCTTCTGACATGGGGAGAATGTTCTTGGTTACAGACATTTAGCAATATGGACAGAATCAGCCTTGACCTCATTCAGCTTCACTTCTTCCTGGTATTTCATTTAACTCAACAAACATTTATTAAGCATTTACTAGATGCAAAACAGAGTACTGATGGGGACCGGTGCCTAATTTCTCCAAGTCTGCTTTTCCCTCACCCTTTCAGCAGCCCTGCCAGTCCTTCTTTACCAATATTTGAAATTCCTTAGAGAAGCCCTAAAAAATAGATTCATGCATGTGTCATTAACCAAAATCTTTTTTAAAAATCCTTATTAGATTGATTTTAATAAATTGTGCTGCTAAGCACAGATTGGTTCTTTCTTTCCACAAGAGAGAGAAAGATGGTGGGATAATTATGGGCATTTAATTAAACTTTTCCAGGAATCTTTTTTAGCCGTTTCTTTTAAATGGCTTTGGATCAGTTAAATGATTTTGGAACTCATACTTAGTACCAATTCTAAAACAGAAGGTAAGGAGAGAGAGAGAGAGAAGAGAGAGAGAGAGAGAGAGAGAGAGAGAGAGAGAGAGAGAGAGAGAGAGAGAGAGAGAGAGAGAGAGAGAAGGAAGGAAGGAAGGAAAGAAAAATAGCAATTAGAAAGTTTGTGTATGTATTAGTAATACCTTTCTACACACATTTTGCATGTAACAGAAACATAAATATATGTTTATATGCATTTAGGGATATAGGGCATTGATTTGGAACTGGAAAGGGCCTCAGAGGCCATCTATAGTCCAAATCCCCTAATCTCACAGATGAAGAAAATGAGGCTGAATGATGCATGATAAGGTCAGACTGGTAAAGAATGGTGAAACCAGAACTCAAACCCAACTCCTCTGACCTCAGATTCAACTCTCTGCCAAGTCCCAACCTATCTTGCTCTGAGCAATGTAATCAAATCAACTTTTATCATCCATTCTCCAAAAATATATCAATTGACTGCCCTGTTGATCTAATCCCACCATCTTTAAGATAAATCCCACCATAATTTCCTTCTCTGGTCACTACTTCCCATAGATGTAGTCTCTCCCATCAAAATGTAAACTTCTTGAGGGCAAGGACTGTTACCTTTTGTATTTTTATCCACATTAAATTTAGCATCCCAGGCAGCTAGGTGGCATAGGGGATAGAGTCCTGGAAGACATTAAATCTGGCCTCAGATACATACTAGCTATATGATCCAGACTAAATCACTTGATCCTGTGTTCTTCAGTTTACTCATCTGCAAAATGAACAGGAGAAGGAAATGGCAAACTACTCCAGTACCTTTGCCAAATGAATTCCAGATCGGGCCATGAAGAGTTGCACACTAGTAAATAGTCACAAGCATGTTTATCTTAGTGCTTCAAAGTCAGTCAATCAATAAGCATCAAAACAAAAAACTTATCTTTTGTCTTCGAATCTATATTGAGTTCCAAGGCAGAAGAGTGGTAAGGGGTAGGCCATTTGGGATTAAGTGATTTACCCAGGATCACACAGCTTGGAAGTATCTGAGACCATATTTGAACCCAGATCTCCAGATCTGACTCTCTGCCTCCTGAGTCACCTAGCTGCTAAACATTTATTAGGTACTTGTATTTGAGATTCTGTGCTAAAGGCTGGAGATACAAAAAAAAAAAAAACCAAACAAACAAACAAACAAAAACAAAACAAAACACCTAATAGTCCCTGAGCAGAAGGAGCTCACAGTCCAATGGAGGAAACAAAATTCAAACAACAAACAAGATATATACAGAATAAATTGGAGATAATCAACAGAGAGACTTAAGCATTAAGAAGGGTGGGGAAGGCTTCTTGTTTGTTGTTGTTCAGACATGTCTGATTTTTTGTGCCCCTGTGGGCCACAGCGTGCCAATTCTGTCCATGGGGTTTTCTTGGCAAAGATACTGGGATGGTTTGCCTTTTCCTTCTCCAGGTTTCTTGTAAAAAGTGGGATTTTAGCTGGGGTTTGAAGGAAGCCAGAGAATGAGGAAGGAAAGAATTCCAGGCATCAAGGAGAGTCAGTGAAAATGTCCAGGGTTGGAAGACAGACTGTCTTGTTTGAGGAACAGCAAGGTGTCAATAAATCTCAGAGTCTGTGGGAGGTGGAAGGGTGGAGAATAAGGTGCAAGAAGACTGGAAAGTGTGTTTGGGGGGAAAGGATTATAAAGACAAATATACATGATTGGTGATTAGTAAATGTTTCTCATTCATTCATTCATTCTCCAGATAACATTTATCAAACACTGGCATCACAATGGTAAGTATAACATGGATGAATATTATTCAGTTGTGATTATCTTTATATATTAAAGAATTCTAAAGCTAGAAGGGGATTTAGTGGTCCTTAATCCAAACTCCTTTACCTTTCCAATGAGCAAACTAAAATCTAGAGAAGTGAGTCAGAGGCAGAGCTGAGAGTAGAACCCAATTTTGTAGGAACTTCTGTGGACAGAACTAATATAGATTTTATTTTTAATCATAAATTCTTGTCTTAACTGGAGCTTCATAAGGAAGTAAAGGCTGTTGCTAAAGAGAACAAGAAGGGCCTAGGAGTTGTTCAGTGCAATTAAACAAGCATTAGGAATGGAGTTTCATAGGTGAAAGGAAGCTGTAAGGTTGGTTTTTCTATAATTGCCTTTCATTTTGCAGAATAATGTGGACTTTTTTTTATCCCTTTTGGTTCCATTTCCTTCTGGGTAGAGCATATATTGTTAGGGGCAGGGGATTATAGTGAACAGAACACTGTGGATACTTCTTAGCTGTGTGACCCTGGTCAAGTTACTTACCTCCAAAGGCCTGACCCTTACTACTCTTCTGCTTTGGAACTGACACTTAGTATCAATTCTAAGACTGAAGGGAAGGAAGGAAGGAAGGAAGGAAGGAAGGAAGGAAGGAAGGAAGGAAGGAAGGAAGGAAGGAATTAATTAATTAACTCCATAGTACATAAGATTTGGGTCAAATAATTGAATTTCCAGTCCTAGTTTTGCTATTTAAAACTTTTATTCTTGTGTGACCTTAGGAAAGTTATAGCCTCATGCTGGACTATTACAAAGGTGTGGCTGCCAAATCATTCCACTCCCCTGAGCCTCAGTTTCCTTATCTGTAAAATAGGAGAGTTAGACTAAATGAGATCTCTAAGGTTTTGGAGATATCATCTCAGCTCTAAATCTTGTGGTCCCAAGTTAAATTGCCTGAATGAATATAAATGTAACTTGGACTGCAGCTACTGGACATCTTTCCTGGGGGCATGCTAGTGAATGTTTAACTATCAGCTGAGAAAAACACAAAGGGAGGTAGGAATGTACACACTAAATGCTTTTAAATTTAATCTGCATTAACATTTTCTCCATTACTTTCTTAAATCCAAACAATCAATAAAACCATAAATCAACCACAGTCTTCATTTGCAGATTTCTGAGGTGTAAATATTCACACTGAAAATTTAACCATCTGCTGGGTAGAGTGGGAAGCAGGTTCCAGCTCACCTCTGACTTTTCTAACCTATAAACTTTGTCCTCATTCCCATCACGGATTCATCCCTTTACTGGTTGGAAATATCTCATTTTAAATTCAGGCATACAGCCAACTTATTCTAAAAACATGGCAAATATTTCAGGGTCCAGAAGTAAGAGAGAGGGGAAGGGTGAAGATTTTTCCTTGAGGTCCTTTCTGCTTGAACTTTCTTCTGCTTGGAGGAAAGTGATGTCAATTATTTTCCATTCAGAAGATTCTCTCAGGTAGTATTCTAGCCCTACCTTATTCTTGCTTTAGACTGGTAACTTCTCTACAAACTCTCCATCATAGCAGACCTGAGGATGAGTATTAGTTTTTCTTTCATAGCCAAAGAGGCAAGTCAAGCAGGGGTCTATCAAAGGAGGACTCACTCTGCTCAGGATAGTTTATTCCCTCTTCTTTAAAAAAATTTTTTTTCAATTAACAGAAATCTATTTCCTCTCCTTCCCATGTCTCCCCTCCAAATTGAAGAGAGAGAGAGAGAGAGAGAGAGAGAGAGAGAGAGAGAGAGAGAGAGAGAGAGAGAGAGAGAAGAAAAACCTAACCCTTGTTTCAAAGTCAACTAATACAAGAAGAATAATAGCATTTATATAGAGCTGTGATGGTGAAGCTATGGCATGGTGCATGAAGAACACTCTCTGTGGGCACATGGCTGCTCTCCCTGCTCCATCCCCCAGAGTTAGTTACCAGAAAAGCAGAGAGACTTGGGTGGAGTTGCTCCCCTCCTCATCTCTACCATGCCTGATGACATTTTTTTCACATCACCGGCCCTTCTGCCTAGCAGCCCAATGGGAGAGCTTTCTCTTTCCCTTGTGTGGGGTAAGGTGGGGCAGGGTGCCTCTGGAAATCTGTTGGGGAAGGTAGACATGACACTTGGTCTGGTGGGGTGGGGGCAGGGCCTGGCATTTCTCTAAAAGGTTCACCATCACTGAAATAGTCAACATGTGACAAAAAAGAGCTTTTTCATACTATCTCATTTGGTCTTTACAATAACCCTGAGGTGCTACTATTCCTATTCCTATTTTAGAAATAATATTTTATTTTATTTAGTAATATTTAGAACATTTAGGATATTAGATTATTACACCTATTAAAATATTAGATAGATTATTTAGGAAGAAACTGGAGCAAAGAGAGGTTAATTGACTTGTCTAGGGTTACACAACTAATAAATATCTGAGACCATGTTTGAATTTAGGTCTTTGTGACTCCAGGCCTGGTGTTCTACCCAATGAGCTATCTAGCTGCCCCAGAAAACAATTTTCCACATTTGTTGTTGTTGTTCAGTCATTTTAGTCATGTTCTACTCTTTGTGACTCCATTTGGGGTTTTTCTTGGCAGATACTGGAGTGGTTTCCCATTTCCTTCTCCAGCTCATTTGACAGATGAGAAAACTGAGGCAAACAGGGTTAAGTGACTTGCCCAGGGACACACATTCATTGATCACATTCAATTTTTAAAATATATATCTCCTCTGTGGTCCAAGTGCATTACCTCTTCTAGGAGATAGGTAACATGCTTCAATATAAGTCTTCTAGAGTGATATTCATGACATTGAATAGAGATATTGTCTTTCAAAATTGTTTTTATAATGTTGATATTATTGTGGAATTTGTTCTACTGGCTGTACTCATTTCACTCTTGATCAGTTCATATAAGTGTCTCCAGATTTCTATGAAACTATAATATTCCATCACATTCACATAACACAGTTTGTACATCATTACCCAGTTCAAAAGAACTCCTTTGACTTCCAGTTCTTTGCCACCACAAAAAAAAGGGATGCTATGAAAATCTACATGGAAAAATTACATAATTGGCTTCTAGGGTCATAACAAATGTCTCAAGCAGGATTTGAACTCAGGTCTTCCTGATTCTTACAATAGTCCTCTCTTCACTGTACTACCTATAACCAGATGTTCATTGTGTAGCTTTCACTTAGTTATACTCCTCCCTTTTGCTTTGAGTCCTTTTTCTCCTCTTCCAGAGAGAGACCTTGAGGAAAAGAGATCTTAGAACAAAGCTCTCTCCCATCCTAAATAGGAACCCTCACTTTGGGAGGGCTAAGGCAAGAGGGAGATGATGGCAGAAAATGTTGAGGGGAAAAAAAACACTTAGAAAGAAAACAAACACAAACTTACTAACTCAACATTCCTCTGGGCACTGGTCCTTATCACTGAACTCAATTTATAGGCTAGGCATTCTCTGCAAAAGACTCCCCAACATGTTTGGTTTTTATTTGTTTGTGTTGAGACTGACTTTCCCTATCTTTTCCAGTTTGGAAGTACAGTTGGTACTCAGTGCTGGATCCCCCTACTAATTGGTACATAAACTTTGACCTACTCCCTTTCCAACCTGGGCCCTTGTGCTCCCAACTCTTGAGAGTTCCCTGTTTTGGTACCAGACAGTGTAGATACCCAGTCATGCTTTATCCCTACTGCAGCTCAGAACTCCTGAACTCAAGAGATCCACTTCTCATCTTTAGTAATGGAAATTACAGGTATGCACCACCATACAAACCCAAAGACCCTGTTTGGAAGATGGTTTCTCCTCTTCTTATTTCCCTCCAATGTTTCCTACCATCAATAAAAGAGCAACCAGCTATTGTTTCTGTCTCGGAAATGCAGCTAGACTCTGCTCATTCCCTTGCGCTTAGGGAAAGCAATCATTCTTGCCACATGAGAGGAGAGAAGCTTCAGTGAGTCTAACATGGAAGCCAAGGATCACGCAGCTATGAATTGTCAGACTGGACTCGAATGCACGTCTTCCTGAGTCCAAGCTGGGCATTCTATCCACTTTGCCACTTAGTTATCCTTTCCCAAGATGGAAATGGGCTGCTTTGGGAAATATCAGTGAGTCTTCTCTGCCCTTCACATTACGGGTTTTCCAACAAAAGTGGAATGGGAACTCATTGGACTTTTTTCAGGTATGAGGTGGTACAGTGGATAAGAGTGTTGGGCCTCTGTCTGCCTCAGTTTTCTCATCTGCAAAACGACAGTAACAATAACAAAAGCAATTGCTTTCTAGGGGTGTTGTGAGGATGAAATGATTTATTTGTAAAGCACTTTGCAAATGTTAAGTGTCATATAAATGTTAGCTAATAATGATAATAATTTAGGCTCTATGGATTGAACTGGATAACCTGATTTCTGCTCTGAAATGTTTTGAATCTAAGGAAGACTGATTAATATCCATAGCAAAAGTTGGGAGTCATACCTTTGGTTTGTTTTGAGAGGGTGGGAAGTCCTTGATGTCAGGGCTAATGGAGTTGGTCCTTCTTTGGGTTTGTCATTTGTTGTAATGCAAAAGTACATTTTCCAAAGCTGTCTCCCTCTTTAAACAAATTCTCACCCCTTGAAAGCCCCCCACACATTCCCCCCAAATCACACACACACAAAAGATTTGGAGTTTATAAAGGGAGAACTGGGAAGAAAGTGTATAGACGTAAGGAAAAGATGGGTTTGCCTGACAGTGTTTTCTGGCTTTGCTTGTTTGGAGTCTTTTGGGAGGGAAATTTGGAGGCAGCAAACGTCACCCCAAGTTTCTGGCTGGGTGGGGGTGGGGGTGGGGAAGCCGATGGTCGGCCAGTGGTGGTGGCGGCAGCAGCAGCAGCAGCAATAGCAGCAAAAGGCAGCAATAGCAGCAGGAGCTGTGTTGTCGAGCCAAAACTCTGGGAGAGGCCGCTCTGGAATGCTGGGGCATGTGAACACAGATGGAATTAACTCCATTTGACTGGGACCCAGCCTAGACAGTCATGTGATGCTCCGGAACCGCCTCTCCCTTCCTTACTAGTCCCGGATCTGGTCCCCTCTGCCTTGGGCCCCCTCCGCCTTGGGCAGCCAAAGCACCCGTATGAGGACAACATGGGACTTGTCTGCACAGATCCTGGTCACACCACTGAAATCCTCCTCGCCCCTCCCTTGCCCTCGCCCCTCCTCCCTCCGTGCTCTGGAGGGGAAAGACCGGTGCTAGACTCCCGGCTAGGTGGCAACCGACCAAATCCGGGTCCTGTGATCTGCATAATAGAACCCTGGACGGGACAGGGATGGGGGTGGTGGCTGGGGATGGAGCTGGGGAGGAGCGGGGGAGAGACGAAGGGAAGGAGGCTGGAGGGGAGGGAAGGAGGCCGAGAAAATTGGTTACCCAAAGTCAAAAATAGCCCCAGTGACTCAGAAATGGAGCAGTTTGGAATCACAATGATTTCTGGGGAGAGGGCAAGGAGCGGCTGGTAAGTAGGTGAAAGGGGGAAAGGCAGTGAGGGAGAGGAGCCAGTAGAGATGCCTCCCTGGGGGTGCTCCTTGCTTTGGGTTAAATAGTAACTGGCTGTGCCACCTGGAGAGAAGGGGTCAGGCTGGCTGTGGGCTCCATTCCATCCCAGTGAGTCAGAGCAATCACCATCGGCTTTCGTAGCCTCCTTCAAGGCTCAGCCCCAATCCTACCTTCTACCATAGCCTCTCACCCCCAGATGACCTCCCCTGTAGTCTATTTTATTTTTATTTTTTAAGACCCTTACCTTCCACATTAGAATCAATACTAAATATTGGTTCCAAGGCAGAAGAGCAGTAAAG
Organism: Monodelphis domestica; assembly: GCF_027887165.1. Taxonomy (NCBI): domain Eukaryota; kingdom Metazoa; phylum Chordata; class Mammalia; order Didelphimorphia; family Didelphidae; genus Monodelphis; species Monodelphis domestica. The sequence goes on from NC_077227.1 coordinate 253,141,806, forward strand.
GCTAGGCAATGGGGGTTAAGTGACTTGCCCAGGCATGTTGGGTCATATTGGAACCCAGGACTTCCAGTTTCCAATGAGCCACCTAACTGCCCCTCTACTTTCCTTTGAGGAAAGTTGGAGGCTGCAAACTCCACTCCAACTTTCTTGTTGGAACGGATAGGAAACTGGGATAGTTGACCCCTGGAAGAAGCAGTAGCATCTGTTATGTATCGTACTTGGTTGTTTATATATTGCACTGTTAATATATTATATATTCGAAGATGACAGGGGCAGCTGGATAACTCAGTGGCTTGAGAGCCAGGCCTAGAGATGGGAGGTCCTAGGTTCAAATCTGGCCTCAGACACTTCCCAACTGTGTGACCCTGGGCAAGTCACTTGACCCCGATTGCCTAGCCCTTACCACTCTTCTGCCTTGGAATCAATACACAGTATTGATTGCAAGATGGAAGGTAAGGGTTAAAAAAAAAAAAGATGAGCTTCTTGAGGACAAAGGGAGGGTCTTTGTGCCTTTCTTTGTCTGGCATACAGCCAGCGTTTAATAAATGATTGGTAATGATTGACTACTTGGAAATAACTAGTGTGAGCTCCAGTGTTCTGGGAGATGCCTAGAGGCAGGTCTAGACCAGACTTCTGGGGTCACAGAGAAGGACTGACTAGGTAGGGACTCCGAAGGGTTGTTGGTATCAGTTCTGGTGCTCTTGCTTAGGGAAGCCAACATATGGGGCATCAATTAGGTTAATATCAATTAGGGCATCAATCTCTTATGTTCTAGTGACCCGAGTATGACTGGCAGGCAGAGTTTGCTAGGTCTAAGCATTAGAGCAGGTGAGTAAAGCATCCAGACTTCTGTTTTTTTTTTTTTGTCCAGAAATCTCTAAACCAAGATGGTTTGAGCCTACAGTATAATGTCATGGGAATAGGTTGGGCTTGAGAGTCAGCTCTATCACTTACTAGTTTTGTGATACTGAGCAAATCACTTAATCTCTCTTAGTTTGGGTTTTTGTATTTGTAAAATGGGAATAACAGTATCTCTTGCTACCTAACTCTTAGTGTTATGAGGAAAAAATTCACATTGCAAATCTTGAAATAGGATATCTTTTATATATACCATGATATTTCCTACCACTAGAATGTGAGCTCCTGGAGGGTAGAGATCATCTTTTTGCCCTTTTTTTCCTTTTTTCTTTTTTTGGTATCCCCATAGCTTAGCAGGATGTTTGGAACATAGCAGGCACTTTAAAAAATGATTGTTTGATTTTTATTACTTGGAACTCTAGTCAAGCCTACCAGATATCTCTTTGTCCCTCTTCCCTTGTGGCTGCTGAGTCATTTTCAATCATGTCTGACTCTTTATGACCCTTTTGGGATGTTCTTGGCAAAGATACTGGAGTGGTTTGCCATTTCCTTCTCCAGCTCATTTTACAGATGAGGAAACTGAGGCAACCAGGGTTAAGTGACTTGCTCAGGGTCACACAGCTACTAAGTGTGAGACTGGATTTAAACCTAGGTCTTCCTGATTCCAGCCTTGCTGCTCTATCCATTGGGCCACCTAGCTGCTCTATTCCTCCTCCTTACCTTCTCTCCAAATTCCATGGGCTAGAGGCATATCCTAAGCTTTAAATATGAGGAAAAGGCCATGGATTCTTCTTGAAATGTTGTGTTTCCTTTATTAAGTTAGTGGAGATAGATGTTTAGTGAAGTCCACCATTCTCCCTACCCACCAGGCGAGAACAGAGGAAAATGGAATGGAGTGAGGTGTGCCTTAGGTGGGGAGGAAAGAAAAAGTTAGAAAGGTAGAAGGGTGGATATGGAGAAAAATTTTAAAGAACAACCATTTTCTTTCTAGATCAGCATTCCTTATCATCCATCATGATTGCTATCTTCAACAACATTCATCTGAGGCTTTCTCAGTTCTACCTCTGTTTTCTAGTTGAAAGCCCTGACTCCCTTATCCCTAAATAAAATGAGCTTTTCTGGCCCTGGCCAGGGTCCAACCCCCTGGGCTGATGTGTGGTTGCCTCACTTGCCCATTACATCTAAATGGTGATTCTAGCCAGGCTTTACTCCCCTCCAGTTATAGCTCCTTCACCTGCAACCACACATCCTGCTTCTCAGGTTCCTTCTGTTTCCAAATCTACAAGTCTATGAAAATACATGGGGGGGGGGGGGGGCTATTACTATCTGAACTTAAATGATAAAGAAGCTGATGATTTAGTTTTCTAGGCCTTAGTTTCCCCATCTGTGGAATAGAGAATTTGAACTCAATGGTGCAGGAAGTCCCTTTCTGCTGCTTAGTCTGCTCATCTGGACTGCTTGGAGCAGGTCCCCAGATTTCCAGAGCTTTACTTAAGCATTTTTTCCACCAAATCATCTGAGCTCAGGTGCAGAGAATCTATGTGGTCATCTAGCTTTGAGAAAGGTGAGAAAACCCTTCCCAGAATACACCTCAAAGGAGCAGACTTGGGGGTGATCCTAAAGGATGAGAGATCTCTTCTGTTTCCCTGAACATTCAGGTCAGTACCATTTAACACTATTTAGCACTGTCCCTGGCATGTAATAGGCATTTAATAAATGCTCATTCCCTTAGAGGTTCTGGAAGATTGTTTTTCAGAAAGAACTCTATTATAGATACCTTCATTATGATTTTTTAAAAAAGTAAGAATAATAATGGAAGTAAAATTGAGCTTTGGCTTGCTTTTTATCCCTCTGTCACCTCTTTAATTTGGATCCATTTCTTTTTTTAAAAATTCTGACATGGGGGGGCAGCTGGGTAGCTCAGTGGATTGAGAGCCAGGCCTAGAGATGGGAGGTCCTAGGTTCAAATCTGGCCTCAGACACTTCCCCGCTGTGTGACCCTGGGCAAGTCACTTAACCCCATTTGTCTAGCCCTTACCACTCTTCTGCCTTGGAATCAATACATAGTATTGACTCCAATATGGAAGGTAAGGGTTTAAAAAAAATTTCTGACATATACACAAAGAACATTTCCATATTAAAAATAGATCAGAAAATAAAGGATTATATTTGAAACTGTGAATTTCTATTATGGGCTATTTGCTTTGAAAAATATATGTTTACAAATGTTTATATGTACTCTATGTTTATATATATGTAGTATGTTTATATAGTCTATACATATGCACTAAATTCATCATGTTACTTTCTTTTTAAATTTAAAAAAAATGTTTTTTTAACCCCTTACCTTTTGTCTTAGAATCAGTACCATGTTTTGGTTCCAAGCCAGAAGAGTGGCAAAGGCTAAGTGACTTGCCTAGGATTACACAGCTAGGAAGTGTCTAAGGCCAAATTTGAACCCAGGACCTTCCTTCTCCAGGCTTCGTTCTCTACCCATTGAGCTATGTACTTCTTGCCCCTATCACATTATTTTCAAGACTGTCTTGCCTGTCCATGTCTCCTTCTGAACTTTGTTCTTTTTTCCTCTGTATATTTAAAAAATGCTTCAGTGACACTTCTTTCCTTCCTGCCTCCATCTACCCATCCTTCCCTCTTTCTCTCTCTTTCCTTCTTTTTTTCCCTTTATCTCTTTCTTTCCTATTGCTAGCTCCTCACTTTCAGCCAAACCAGCACCCTTCCCCCAGTGAAAAAAGAAAAACAAAACCCTTGTAACAGATATGTACAGTCAAGGAAAACAGATCCACAATTTCACTATGTTAAAAAATCCATGTCTCTTTGTGCATCTTGAATCCATCACCCCTCTATCAGGAGGTGGCCAGCATGCTTCATTGCTGGAGTTGTGAATGATCCTTGCATTGATCAGAGGTCTTAATTTTTTCCCAGTTGTTTGTTTTTACAACAAACAGCCTCCTTGCTGTTTCTTGAACAGGACACACCATCTCTGGAATCCAAGTATTTTCATTGGCATTCTTTGGTGCCAGGAACACTCTCTCCTCATCCTTGCCTCCTGGCTTCTCTGGCTTCCTTTGGGTCTTGGCTAAACTACCACCTTTTGCCAAGAAGCCTTTCTCAACCCTCTTTAGTTTTCCTGCCTTCCCTCTGAAGCCACCCTCATTTTGTCATCTTCTTCATCAATCGTTCATAAACATCTCATCTCCCCCATTAGATTGTGAGCTTGTTGAGGACAGGGACTGTTTCTGTTTTTCTTTGTTTCTTTAGTGATTAGCAGAATGCCTGGTGCATGTTAGGTGCTTAAGAAATACTTGGCTTGACTTCTACTGCTGTTGCTACTGAATACATTGTTCTCTTGGTTTTATTCACTTTATTAAGTTGGATCTATTTCTGACAGGGAAGGGGGTTCTAAGCTCTGAATCAGGTGCCTTGGCAGGGACTTTGGTCCAGTCACAAGGATTGGAGACCAAAGCTGGCTTAATCATTATTACCTGAAGGCAAAGCAAAGGGGAAAGAGGCAAGTTTTAATTACTGACTTTTGGAAACATCCATTAGTGCAATGGAAAGGGCTTTGGACTTGAAGTTAGGAAACCCATTCATGATCCAAAGTAAGAATCAACCTTTGAAAACTGAGAACTGACCAGATAGCTGCTTACTGGCCTAGGGAATGGCTTCATATTCTCTTAACACTAGAGCTATTGATCTATACTTCTTCCCCATGGATTGTTAAATCTGTCTGATGCAAATTAATTAGGCCAACAAGCAGCCAATTAATATTTCTGGGTCCCCACTATAGGATGATAAAGAGATGAACTCAGTCCTTGCCCTTTATTCTGCTGGGAGGGCAGGTACAAAATCTTCACTCTCTCCATGATGACTGCATACCATTTTCTACCCAAAGGCTGCCAACTCCACCCTCCAAACTGGCCCAGTGCCAACATCTTCACCCACATCTTGCCAAAGGCTTTGCCAGCTTAAAAGGGAGGCAACGTAATACAAAGGGCAGAGTAGGGGTGGAATTCCCAGACTTCTGGGCTCTGTTCCCAGGCTTTCCATGTGACTTTGGGTGACTCATTTCCCAATTTTTTGCCTCAGTTTCCCTCTACCTTTACCTCTGCTGGCCTCAGAGCTCCTTCCTGTCAAGGCTTGTGGTAGGGGAGAGCTATGTTGATTTAAGAGGAAGCCTCTTAACCTAGGGAGTCACAGTATAACATTATGGAAAGAACAATTGGCCTTGGAATCAGAAGACAGCTTAGTTCAAATCCTATATCTAACACTGGCAGTTTCAAAGAGAGCAAATCAACCAATCTCCTAGAGCCTCAGTTGCCTTATCTATAAATAGGGATAATACTATCTGTAGTACTTAATTCATTGGATCTTTGTGACTAGCAAATCAGATAAGATATGTAAAGCGCTTTGTAAACCTTAAAACTTCCATCTCCCTCCCTGGGTGGACCTAGACCCTAGTGATTTCTGGGTATCACTCCAGCCTACCGCTACTGCCTCTCCCCTATCTTTCTAGACTTCTTATCCCTTATCCCCTCCCTCCACTCCAATATATTCCTTGATCCAGTGACATTGTTCTTCTCTTTGCTCAAAGAACAAGACCTTCCACCTCCCCAATGTGGACATTTTCACGGACACCTGAAATCCTCTGAGTCTTCATCTTTACCTTCCCTGGCTTCCTCCAAGTCCTAGTGACAAGCTTATAAACTCTTTTAATCCTTGTGCCTTCTTTTTGTAGATTATTTCCTATTTATCCTGTATGTGGTTTGTATATTGCCTCCCCCTTTAATAATGATAACTACCATTTATTTAGCACTTACTAAATGCTTTACAATTATTATTTCATTTTACCCTCAGAAAAACTTTGGGGGATGGGTGCTATTTAACAGTTGTGGAAACTGAGGCAGGGAAGGCAAGTGATTCAGTGGATCGAGAGCCAGGCCTGGAGTTAGGAAGACCTGGGTTCAAATGTGCCTTCAGATACATCCTACAGGGTAATCCTGGACAAATCACTTCATCCCTATTGCCCATTCCTTACTGCTCTTCTGCCTTGGAACCAATACTTAGAATTTATTCTAAGAGAGAAGATAAGGGTTTAAAAAAAAAAGGAAACAGCAGAGGTTACGGCTAAATCTGGGCCCCTCCTTTATCCACAGTACCATCCAGGTGCCTACCATTAGACTGTGAGCCTGACTATCTTTGAGCTGTCTGCATTCCCAGCCCTGGCACATAGTAGACCCTTAATAAATGCTTTCCACCTGACTGTGACTGTTTCCATTTTCCCTTCTTGTCCTTGCACTCTCCTTTCCTTCCTTGAGACCTCCTGAGTATTATTACTATGCTTAGCAAGGCTGCCCAGTGACTCTCTCTGTAAGTGGGGTGGGATCCAGGCTTGGGAGCTGGCCTGTCTGGAGGCCATCGGCTTTCCACACAGAAACTTTCCCAGAGGAAGCTGGGGTCGGGGAGGGGGATGTGGTGATGGGGGTCCAGGGGCCCTGGAGAATAGAAGGTCTGATTCTCTGCCCTTGCATTAGGGGTGGAGGTAGGGGCTGGTCCTTCTTTCTTCCCTTCCAGCAAGCCTGAGTCAACAACAGAATGCAGCCCCTGGCCCCCTTCCAGCCAGCAGAAGCACGAGGTGAGTGATTCACCCAGCTTGATTGACTCCCTTCACCCGGCACCTGGTGGGCATGTCCCAGCACAGCCTGGGATTGCCCCTACAGAAGGAGTGAAGGGAGGAGCCCTGTCCCCTGGGATGGAATCTGCTTCTGCAGAGTCGTTTTTCTAGCTCCACTTGTAAACTGTGAGTTAAAAATAAAACCCAGAGCCAGGGCAATGAGAGGGGAAGGGCGGAGGAAGAGAGGAAGGCTGGTGAGACAGAAGGAAGGAGCTCCTAGGAAGCCCTGGAACAGTGAGTGGGATGCTACTGTGGGACGGGATGGTCCATTGGGAAAAGATGACTAGATGTTCTCTTTGCCAGACAAACCAAACATCATAGACTTCACACCTTTTAGGAGCTTTACAGATAATCTAAGCCAAAACTAATTTTGTAAATGGGGAAACTGAGACCAGAGAGATGAAGACTTGAACACAACTAATTAATGGTAGAGCTGCTACTTCAGATCAGAACTTCTGATCACCCTGAAGATTTGTATTTCCACAACAACACAGTTCCTCTCCTACTTTTCTCTATCTAGGATTTATAGGGCAGCTAGGTATCCAGGTGGATAGAGTGCCAGGCTTGGAGTCAGGAAGACTCATCTTTCTGAGTTCAAATTCATCCTCAGATACTTATTAGCCATATGATCCTAGGCAAGTCACTTAACAATTTTATTTGCCTCAGTTTCCTCATCTGTAAAATAAGCTGGAGAAGGAAATGGCAAGCCACTCTAGTATCAGAAAATCCCAAATGGGGTCATAAAGAGTTGGACATGACTAAAAAACAATTAAACAATGACCTAGGACTGTGTTGGCAAGCTTATGGCATGTATGCCAGAGGGAACTGCTCCCTTCCCCCTCTCCAGGCACACTTGAGAACATTCCTCATGTCACCCACCCCTCTGCCCAGCAGCCCAATGGGAGCACTTCCTCCCTCCCCTCTCTGGGGTAAGTTGGGGGACTCACATGCAGTTTGGGCAATTGATCTCTAAAAGGCTGGTCATCACTGACCTGGGATTTAGATTTAAAGTTAGAAGAATTTTAGAGGTCATCAAAAATACTCTCTCCTCCCCCAATTTTACAGAAACTGAAGTGTTGAGAGGCTTTTTAAAAAATTGTGCTGGCTATAGCCAGACAGCTAATAATTGTCTCAGGAAGGATTTCAACTCAGGTTTTCCTCATTCTAAGCCCAGTGCTTATAGCTATCATCCCACTTAGCTGTCTACCTTTTAAAAAAAAATAGTGTAAACATTTTACAAGAGGGGTAACTAAGTTCATAGAGAGGGAAAGAAAAATTTAATCAAACTTTCATCAAGAGCCTACTATAAAAAAGAACCTACTATGTGCAATGCACTGTATTGACCCTGGGGATATAAATATAAAATAAGGAGAGTTTATACCCTTAATGAACTTGAATTGTATTTGGTTGGAAGGATATATATAACCTCTTTACAAGTAAGACAATTCAAAGTATATTTTCTGTAATGCAAACTCATTTCAATAGGGAGAGAGTGCCAAAACTAGGGGAAATCACTTTAGGCCTCATTATTTTTGCTCCCTGTTAGCCTATCTATTGGTCCAGACTTTTGTTCTTAAATTCCCCAACCTGTGCCCTCTGTTCATTAGATTTGCCTCATCACTATCCCACAAACACATTATATTCTCTTTCCCAGGTCTTTACAAGATCAGAACTCCATAGTTGGGAGGGACCTCCAGGGCTATCCAGGCTAGCCCCAACCCAAAGCATGAATTCTTTATATAAAACTCCCTCATCAAGCAATCAGATTATCTTTCTTGGAAGACCTCTCGTGACAGTCACTAGTCACTATGGAGTACATGGCATTTTTGGATAACTCTAATTGTTAGGAAACTTACCCTGGGCAAGTCACTTCACCATGTTAGCCTCAGTTTCCTCGTTTGGAAAATGAGCTGGAGAAGGAAATGGCAAACCACTTCTTTGCCAAGAAAACCCCAAATGGGGTCAGAAAGAGTTAGACATAACTGAAATGACTGAATAACAACAATTGTTAGGAAGTTTTTCCTTTCATGGAGTCAAAATATTAGACATTGGAAATAACTTCTCTCCATTTCCCATATTTATTGCCCCTTGAGGCCAAGCAAAACAAGTCTAATACCTCTTCCATGTGATAGTTCTTAAAAGTAGTTATTAACTGTCTCTCTTCCTCCTCCCACCCAGGACTTTCCTCTTTTCTCCAGGCTAAGTATCCCCAGTTCCTTCAACCAATTCCCAAGTGGCACAATTTCACTCCTACTGTCCTACTCTCCAAAATGCCATGCATATGGTGTGCTTGTTGTTGTTGGTTGACTCTCGAACCGAGGATGACGATTGTCTTTGTGCGTTTTTATACACAAAGACACCTGTGCATGAAGATTTAAGTGGAAAAGTCGATGCACAGAGACAGTCCCACTCTCTTGGAGTTGGAAGCCTGGGTCCATTGGCATGAAAAGTCGTTACACCTGGAGACTTCCTCAGCTGCATTGGATGGCAGTGTTGTCTTTTGTGCTCCAACACACCCTAAACACTCCACAGTGCTTTGCTGCATCGCCATCTCAGCCGTTGAACCTTCTTGTTGGTTTCTTCCATCTGTTCGGCCAAAGCAGTCTTCACATGCTGGGTGAGCAAAGTCCTAGTTCACCAGGGGTCCACGACGACCCGATGGCTACCCTCACAAGGTTTAGCCGGCCTGTCAAAGCCTTTGCCCGGGGGTGTGGCCGCTGCCGCATGCTAGCAGCTACTAGGAGCCACAAGTGAGAGCTGGGTGTCAGGTGAGGGTCAGTGGCTGGAGAGCTGCCCTAGAAGGGCACAACAAGCCCTCCATACCAGAGATATTACCCCTCCCTGAGCACCCCATACACCCCACACATGGTGTGCATGGATGCACAAATGCACATACACAGAGCCAGGAATGTTCTATCCTTCTACCTAACCAAATGCTACCCATTCTTTCAGGTCCAACTCAAGCCCTACATTCTCCAAAAAGCTCTTCCTGACTACACCTGCTTGACTGATTGAACAAACATTGATTAAGCCCCTATAATTTGCAGAAGAAAAAAGATAGTTTTTGCCTTCAATGTCTTCCTGACCTCTGAATTTCTATAACTTACAACCCAAATGGAAAGAGTAAAAATATTAATTCATAAACAAAGGTGCAATGAACTCTCAAGAAATAGCCTGGATAAGCTTGAAAGGAGGAGGGATATAGGGGAAAAGATGAAAAAGGAGGATATTTCTGGAGGCAATGGATTGAAGGTTAGGCTGTGGAAATAGCAGAGTCTTGCAAAGCTTTGCTTGAGAGCCTGGAATTTAAACTTATGCTTCTGAATTATGGGAGGAATCAGAAGGAAGTCAACCTTAAGGGTAATAACCTTGAGCAAGTCCAGGCCTGGCAGTAGGCTATTTGTCCTATTCCTCAAAGTAAAGTGGTTTTCCCAGGGTTCTTAAGGTCCCCATCTGTATGTGCCCCTTTTGCCTTTTCCCACCAATAGAGGTCAAAGACCTAAGTGTTTGACACTGGGCAGGAGCAATAACATTGTGTCCTGGTGACACAGTCTGTGTTATCATCCCATTGGGAAAGGGACTAGTAATAGGAACTCTCAGATGAAGAAACTCCATGAATTCAAGTCAACCCTTTCTCTGCTATTGATTTTCCTTGCTTTGAAGAATTTATCTTTATCAATGTAGATCAGCTACTATTTTTTAATATATACTCTTAGAGACTTGTCAAGAGATATATAAATTGACTTGTCAGGGTCACCCTCCCAGGATGTGTCATAGGAGGGACTAGAACCCTAGACTTCCTGGACTTAAGACCCAGACACATAGAGGTAGCTGGTGCCCAAGTATATAGAATGCTGAGTCAGCAGACTGGAAGATCTGATTTAAAATCTGCCCTCAGAGGCTAACTGTGACTCAAGACAAATCATTTAACCTGTGCTTGTCTCAATTTTCTCAACTATAAAATGGGGATAATAGCACTCTTCAAAGGATGTTTTATATAATCTAAATATATAATCTATAATATATAATTATAATTTTTAGATTACATATGGATAATACATAAAATAGATTATATACATGTAGATTACATAAATGTTATTACTATATTATATACCATATAGTATAAGATTTCAATTAATGTCCAGCAACTCCAAGATTTATATTTTATAAAGTTTATTAATAATCCTAGAAGTAAAGGAATAAAAAGGTAATTATCTAACAAAATAAGACGACATGACTAAATTTTCTTGCCTGTTTAAAAAGCTGCTCCACCAAAGCCATGATAGGAAGAGAAGAGAACGAGAGGTGGGGCTACACCAAATTTATATCCTCCCTACGTCAGTATGTAAGGTGAGGAGGAGAGTGGGGTGAAGAAATTATAGTTCTAGGGTACAGGTACAGATATTAATTATACAATATACCATATTATAGATTATATACTATAGCATATGTATATAATATAGATTATTGACATTATATATTATGAAATATATAATCTATAAGTTTTTATATTCTAAATAATCTAAAGTAGCCTTATTTGCTTCCAGTCAATGAAGTTCAACAGAATAGTAATAGCTAACATTTACATAGCTCTCTGTGACTGACCCGTACTATGCTAAATGCTTTGCAATTATTATCTCATTTGAGTCTCACAACAACCCTGGGTTGGTAGGTGCTATTATTATTATTATTATTATTATCATCAACTTACAGATGAAGAAACAGATAAGTAGAGGCTAGGTGACATCCACGGTCACTCTAGCTAGTATAGGAAGGGGATGAATAGAACTTGGGTATGGGGCAGAATTTCTTTCTTTGCTCCACAGCAAAATCTGAGCATAGCAGAGCCAGCAGGGAAGGGAAGGAATACTGTAGCTGCCAGGGCAACAGTGAAACAAAGAATCTGCTTTTCAGTCAAGTCCTGGTGGTGAGGGAGGGGTCCAGAGGACCTCCTCTCAACTCTCCCTTTTGACTTCTTGGGTCTGGAGGGGACTTCTTTCCATTTAGGTAGATATACCAGGAAATCATCAACCAATGAGCATTTATTAAGCACCAAGCCTATAACAGACACTGGCGATAACAAAGGGAAAATATGAAACAATCTCTGCCTTCTAGGAACTTTTTTCAAGGTATACATATATAATTATACATACTTTAAAAAACCAAACGACAGACCTGAGATCTCCCCTTAATCAAACTCCATCTTCCAATGCAGTTCTACAGAAGTTCTCTAATTTAGAGTTTGCCTGGGGGCACAGAGAGGTTAGGATCACAAAACTAAAATTTGTCAGAGGTGCAGCATGAACTCAGTTGAAAAATGAGGCAGGTCCAATATCGATGAGAGGCTCCTGTCCCTTCGACAAAATATCCAGTATATTGGCAGGGTGGATAGGCATTAGCTAGGTGGCACAGTGGATAGAGTGAAGTCAGAAAGACTTAAGTTCAAATCTCACCTCTGACACTTATTTGCTATGTGACTGAGCCAGTCGATTAATCCTGCTGGCCTCAGTTTCCTTATCTGTTAAATGAGCTAGAGAAGGAAAGGGCAAACCACTTCAGTAGCTTTGCCAAGAAAACCTCAAATGGGATAAAAAATCAGACATTACTGAAAAGGATTAAAACAACAACAAATAACAACAACAATAAAAGGGCCTTGGAGAGGCATAAGGAAATGCTTCCTGTGGAAAGCAGTATTTGAAGGAAAGGAGGATTTCTAAGAGGTGGAAGTGAAGAAAGGGTTAATTTCAAGCCCAGGAATAGTTTGGACTGTTTGACAAGATGGTAGAGTATGGAAAGGGGAGTCATGTGTAATGTTCTGAAGGTAGTATTTGATCCTAAAAGTAATGGGGAGACATTAGAGTTTATTGAGGAGAGTAGTGACATGGTAGAATAGGTCCCAGGACTTAAACTGTGAAAAAGCTTCGAAACATTAGGAATAACTTGTGAACTTCCAACCCATCAACTTGACTTATGTATGATAATAAGACAGGAAATATACTTCATAGTGTGTGTTGATCCCCTTTGTCCCTGAATAAAATATTCCAAGAAAATCTTAGTACAAAAATGTCCCTGTATGAAGTCATAAAAAAGCAGAACTGTCCTGGTCAAACAGGTAAATCTGGTCATCTTAGCTTAATGGCTACTTAAGTTACAGGAAGAGACAAGAGGGAGTAATTAGGTCCCTGGAGTAAGGACATCTGGGTTCTGCCCTTTCTGTATTAGGTAATTCTGGGAAAGTCACATGTCATCTCAAGATATCAGTTTCTTATTAGCTAAGGAGAAATTAAGAAAAAGATGTCTGTATATAGATAGCATTAATATGCTTTGGTGAGCTACTTTGAAACCTTGGACTATCGTGAGTTATCATCTAAGAGAAAAGGTTCATTGTAGCCTGATAAGAAACCTTTCTGGATGCCATATTACTGACTGGTGCCATCTTGGTCATGGATGAAGACCTTTCCTAGACTCAAAGGAGAATTTGGTACTAAAGAGTAGGTGGCCCCAGAGCCTATACCAGTGATGGTGAACCTATGGTGGGCACACAGCCAACCCCTCCCCTCCTCCCCACCCCACTCCCAGTTTATTATTAGAAAGGCAGAAGGACTAGGGGGAGCTGCTTCCCTCTCCCTCTCTCCCATGCCTGATGACATTTTTTCACATCCCCTGCCCCTCTGTCCAGCTGCCTAATGGAAGCACACAGGGGTTAAGGTGGGTGGCTCACAGGTTGCAGGGTTGGAGGGGAGTGGACTGCTGGGGCCACTCCCCTCCCCTTCTCTACACTCACTTAGGACATTCTTCACTTCACTCACCCAGTAACCCAATAGGAGCACTTCCTCCCTCCCCTGTGTGGGGTAAAGAGTGGGGCGAAATGCAACTAGAACTCGGTGGGGGAGAAGGGGCACAGCATTTGGTCTGAGGGGTGGGGTAGGGATAGGGCCTGGCACTCCATCTCTAAAAGGTTTGCCATCACTCGTCTATGCCATAGAAAACCTATTGAGTGACCCAGCTCCAAATAGCAGAGAGAACAAAGGTCAAGGTGGGTTGTTGTTGTTGGTGGTGGTATCCTAATAGACCTAGGCCCCTGCCTCAACAAAAATAAATCTCTCTAGCTACCAACCTAGGATTAAAAACAAAACAAAACAACAACAACAAAAAAAAACCTCTTACCTTCTGTCTTAGAATTGAGACTAAGTACCAGTTCCAAGGCAGAAGAGTGGTAAGGACTAGGCAATTGTGGCTGTGACTTACCCAGTGGTCACAGAGTTAGGAAGTATCCAATGTCATATTTGTAACTAGGTTGGCCTGACTCTCTATCCCCTGAGCCACCTAGCTGCCCCTAGACCAAGAGTTCTTGAGGCAGCTTGATTAGGCTTAATTCAGTCCTTTGAGGGGAAATAATTTCTTGCCCATAGATAAAATATTCCTGATAGGTATATTGGAATGGGAAGCTACTCTTCCTCAAGGCTCTTAGCTCTGTTACTCTTAGCTCTTCTTCTTCTTCTTCTCCTTCTCCTTCTCCTTCTCCTTCTCCTTCTCCTTCTCCTTCTCCTTCTCCTTCTCCTTCTCCTTCTCCTTCTCCTTCTCCTTCTCCTTCTCCTCCCTTACCTAGAATAAACAGAGCATTAGGGAGATCAATCTCTGGGGAAGAGCCATGGCCAAGATAGAAAACCTGAAAGAGAAAGAATTTGATTAAAAATTGTGATCCAAGTGCAATGACCAATCATGATTCTATGATGATGAAGCCACCTCCTGACAGAGAGGTCACAAACTCAAAGTACAGAATGAGACATGTACTTTTTGGATATGGCCAATGGGGAAATTTGTTTTTCTTCACTGTGCATATTTGCTAAAAGATTTTGGATTTTCATTTCTTTTTTTTTTTTGAGTGATTAGGAGATAGAGCATGAAGAAACAAAAATTAATTTTTGTTGATTAAAAAATAAAATTTAATTAAAGTTGTTGAATAGTTCAATATTTCAGATTTTTCTGATCTAGATTTTACATCTTTTGTGGAATGGGGTGTTGGCAGAGATAGAGACAGTATCCAGGACTAAGTTTTGTGTGTTTCATATGGATAGGATGGATAGAATTATAGGGAAGCTAGGTGGTGCAGTGGATAGAGTGCTAGACTTGGAGTCAGGAAGACTCATCTCTAAGTTCAAATCTGACCTCAGACATTAGCTATGGGACTTTGAGGAAGTTATTTAACCCCATTGGCCTCAGTTTCCTCATCTGGAAAATAATTGGGAAAAGGAAATGGCAAACCATTCAAGCATCTTTGCCAAGAGAACCCCAAATGGAGTCACAAAGAGTCAGGTGTGACTGAAAAATGGCTGAACAACAACAAATAACAAAGGTAGAATTAAAGAATTTAGAACAAATAGGAACCTTGAGAGATTGCCTATTCCAAATCCCCTCCTTTTTCACATAGGGAAACTGAAGTTCAGACAAGTTTTCTGACATGTACAAAGTCACCCAGTTAGTAAGTAGAGGCAGAGAGTTGTATAGTGAGTAGAGTATTAAACCTATAGTCAGAAAGACTTGAGTTCAAATCTTGACATAGACACTAGCTGTGTGATGCTGTGCAAGTCAACTAACCTCTGCCTTAATTTCCTCATTCCATAAATTCCATTCCTCATCCATAAAACGAAAATAATATCTACCTCCCAGGGTTGTTGTGATGATCAAATGAGAAAATATATGTATGGAGCTTTGCAAATTTTAATATATTCTATAAATGCTATTATTGGTAAAGAGCAAAACTAGGATTTGAACCCAGATCTTCTAATTTCAAATCCCATCTGATTTCAGCAGCAGTTTTCATCTTAAGACAAATGGTACAAAGTGTTGAATGTATTTTACTCCAAGGACCCTTGTAAGAACATTCCTGTTACCTTGCCTTTCCTATTCTAATCTGACATATATTCAAAGCATCTGTGAGGCAGCTATTTAGCACAGTGTATAGAATGCCAGGCTTGGAATTCAGAGGTGTCAGGTTCAAATATTCTGTCACATGTCCAAACTGAGTGATCCTATGATCCTGGGCAAGTCACTTAACCTCCTTGCCTAGCCCTTACCCCTCTTCTACTTTAGAATCAATATTTACTATCAATTCTAAGAAAGAAGGTAAGGGTTTAAAAAACAAAACAAAAGTAAGGGGTATTCATAAGGATATGAACAATGAATAATAAATAAAAATAATCTGGAAATGAGGGAAAAAAGTATATCTGAAGCTAGCTAGCTCCTCCTCCTCCTCCTCCTCCTCCTCCTCCTCCTCCTCCTCCTCCTCCTCCTCCTCCTTCTCCTTCTTCTTCTTCTTCTTCTTCTTCTTCTTCTTCTTCTTCTTCTTCTTCTTCTTCTTCTTCTTCTTCTTCTCCTTCTTCTTCTTCTCCTTCTTCTCCTTCTCCTTCTCCTTCTCCTTCTCCTTCTCCTTCTCCTTCTCCTTCTCCTTCTTCTTCTCCTTCTTCTCCTTCTCCTTCTCCTTCTCCTTCTCCTTCTCCTTCTCCTTCTCCTTCTCCTTCTCCTTCTCCTTCTCCTTCTCCTTCTCCTTCTTCTTCTTCTTCTTCTTCTTCTTCTTCTTCTTCTTCTTCTTCTTCTTCTTCTTCTTCTTCTTCTTCTTCTTCTTCTTCTTCTTCTTCTCCTCCTTCTTCTCCTTCTCCTTCTCCTTCTCCTTCTCCTTCTCCCTCTCTTCCTTCTCCTTCTCCTCCCTCTCCTCCTCCTCTTCCTCCTTCATTTTTAAACCCTTAACTTCCATCTTAGAATCAATACTGTGTATTGGTTCCAAGGCAGAAGAGCAATAAGGGCTAGGCAATGGGGGTTAAGTGACTTGCCCAGGGTCACACAGCTAGGAAGTATCTGAGGCCAGAAGTGAATCCAGGACCTCCCATCTCTAGGCCTGGCACTCAATCCATTGAGCTATCCAGCTGTCTTCCACAATGATTTCTTATAAGTATCTGCAGGTCAAGAACTGTCCACATTTTGTAGAAGCTATAGAAAATCCAGAGGCCAAACTCCTTGCCAAGTGGTCTATCTTATTTCTCTTTTCTAAGCCTTAGTCATTGCCTTGCTTTACCTAACCTCTTGGATTCTAGATCCGTCTCTACCTGGATTACGAAGGTCTACTTTTTTCTCTTGGTTCCCAGGCAAATAATACCTTGAATTCTCTTACCCTTCCCCAGACCTTTGGCCTGCTTTAATCACAAATAACATACACAGACTTCCTACATCCATTCTGACCTCCTTGATTCCAGAGCCAACTTTTTTTTTAGTTCTAGACTTCTGTATAGCCATTGCCTCAGATCGCCCCTTGATCTCCCCATGGGTAACTTGACCCTCTTTCTACCTGGATCCCATGTATCTACTCTGGATTCCAAATGCAATATCTTGTACAGGGAATGCTCCCTCAGACACAATGAGATTGGGATGGTACAAAAAAAAAGGGGGGTCTGATGTGATGATAACAGTAAAATGTGAGGGAGAAGGAGCGTTATATTATCCTGGGTCAAAAAATATTCCAAATAAGTAACATTTTAATAGTATATCTGAGGGGGAAACTGGGTAGCTCAGTGAGTTGAGAGCCAAGCCTAGAGATGGGACCTTAGACACTTCCTGGCTGTGTGACCCTGGGCAAGTCACTTAACCCTTATTGCTTAGCCCTTACTACTCTTTTGCCTTGGAACCAATTCATAGTATTGATTCTAAGAAGGAAGGGAAGGGCTTAAAAAAAACAACTATGTCTGAGAGCGAGCAGGGTTGATAGAGGCCATGTTATTGTATTGTATAATTGTGTAATTATTGTGTAAATATATACATTTGTATATATTTAAGGTATCCTATCTATATTTAAGGTATACATCATGTGGGATAGGCATCTTCAAGGCATATGTGTATAATTTTAAAGGGATACATTCTCAATTGGGGAGGGGGTGGGAGTAGGAGAGAGAAAATGCAGATCTGAAAATAAAATAAGATTTACTTAAAAAGCTACCAAAAAATAATTAAAGGGATATAGAGTCTCTGTGAGACTTCCCATCCTTGTCACACACAGTCACATGTGCCTTCCTAGCCATATGTCAAAGCCAAGAATCACATTTGCGCTCACCCACCAAATGGGTCCTCCTATGTAGACAGTGTATGTGATGTTTTGGAAGGAGCCAGATGAATGTAAATTGACACCCACCCACCATGGAAAAGGAGCCAAAAGAGCCTCAGTGGAAGACAAGTTTGATAATTAATGCTGAACCATCTTCATTGACAAAGCAAAAAAAAAAAAAAACAACACAAAAAAACCCCCAAACCTAAAACCCAACGGACTCAAGTATTCCACTGCCAGAATGACTCATGAGGAGAGAAGGTGTTGGGAGAAAGAAAGGGGACAGTGTGGGGTTCTTTGTTGTGCTGGGGAAGCAGAACTACAGCGTGTGTGTGTGTGTGTGTGTGTGTGTGTGTGTGTGTGTGTGTGTGTGTGTGTGAATTAGAGGCAACAGGAGGGGGGAATATTCTAAACTCATTACACTTCTAATGCATATGCAGGCAGCAGAAGAGTTGGTTTGCCTCTATATATGTATGCATGTATGTATGTGTAAATTAGAGGTGACAACAAGAGAATTTTATACCCCACTGCACAGTTGATGTATGCAGGCACAAGAAGAGTTGGGTGGGGAGGGTTTGTAAAGGAGGGATAGCAGAAAAGTGAAGATTATAAACCCATTGTAGGTTTGATGTGTATAGAGACACAACATGAGTGGGGGTGTGTGTTTGTAAATTGGGGTAACAGAAAAGTGGGGATTACAAACCCTTTGTAGATTTGATGTGTATAGGGACACAAGATGAGTTTGGGGGGTGTTTATGTGTTTATAAATTAAGTGTAACAGAAAGGGGGATTATAAACCCATTATAAGGTTGACACATGTGTGTGTGTGTGTGTGTGTATATATATACGTATGTATACCTGTACATATACATAGAGAGAGACAGACAGATGGAGACACAGAAGGTTGAGATATGTTTGTAAATGTAGGATGAAAGAAAAGGTGGGATTATAAACCCATTGCAACTTTGATTATATATAGACACCAGAAGACTTGGGGTGTATGTGCGTGCTCATGTAAATTAGAGGCAACAGGAAAGAGATTCTATAAACCCACTTCAATGCCAATAGATATGGGGGCAGGGGGGAGAATGAATAGAAACAAGAACTGATTGCTTTGTCTGTCAGAGAGGGTGTGTGCCCCAGAAATTGTATATGCAAGAAAGCATGGACATGTGTGTGTTCCAGAGAGACAATGTAAGTGTGACAGTCTGCATCTGGGAGAGATGGTTTGAGTGAGTCTGTGAGAGGGGATTTATTTATGAAAGTGCTATCTGAGAAAATGTAGGTGTGGGAGATTATATATGTGAGAGAATGTGTTTGTGTGTGTGAAAGAGAGGCAGAGAGAGAGAGGCAGAGAGACAGAGAGACACAGAGAGAAAGAGAGAGAGGAAGGGAGGAAGGGAGGAAGGGAGGGAGGGAGAGACTATATGTGTGAATATGTGTGTATATGAGAAAGTATGTGAGATGTGTGAGAGAAAGAGAGAGGGGAAAGTGGGGAGGGGAGAGGAGAGAGAGTGAGCCTGTTTCTTCCATCTTTTTTTCAGTCAGCCTGGCTCCTGGAAAGGCTCTGCAGATTAGAGAGAGGGAGATGGCAGGAGAGGTCGAGATTTCATTACCTTTCTCTTTGTGTGATGTTTTCAAGTTGGAAATGTAAGACCAGAGCTATAAATAATCCAGTCACAGCTGCAGCATCCTGGAGATTTATGGCGCATGCTAATGCCAGGGAACTTGAGGGTGGGGGTGCAGGTTTGCTTTGCAAAGCAAAATGAAAAACAAGTGCCCTTATACCCAGCACCCCAAACCAAAACCTAGCTTCCAAAGTTGTTTCTCATTGGCTGTCCCAGAGAGTAAGGAATGGGACGGAAAAGACTTTGAACCTCTGTCCTGGAGTAGCCTTGGTCAGCTGGGACAGCCAGGGAATGAGTCATAAATCTCAAATCTCAAATCATTTGAATGGGGAAATTTGAGGGCACCAGTCCCAGGAAAGGTGGGAGCAGACCCTGAGCTCTAATGGCCTTGGAAATAGCCAAGGCACTGTGTTCTATGGTTTGGGATCCTCTTGACTACTTCCCAAATCCTAGGTGGTCCTTCTATGTTTCAGACAGAGATTGCTCTGCTGCTGCTGAACTTGGAGTGTCTGAGTCATTGGAGTTAGAGGGAGAGGGAAATTTTGATTGTCTTCTACTTTTTATGAGGAGGTGAAGCTGAATACTTCATTCATTCGTTTGTTCATTCGTTCGTTCATTCATTCATTCATTCATTCATATACTTTTAGATATCCAATATGTACAAGGAAAGTTCTTTGAGCACTGGATTTGAAACAACCTTGGTTTCAAATCTCTGCTTTGTCACTTATATCATGATCTATATGACCTCTGACAATTCACTTGACCACTAAAAGCCTTAGTTTCCCTGTGAGTAAAATGAAGGGATGGATTATATGACCTCTGAGGTATAAGTCTTGGGTGGAAGAGTAGAGGAGAGGAAAGGAGAGAATTTGGAACTCAAGGGGGAAGCGGGGTGGCTTAGTGGGCTTAGAGCCAGGACTAGATCCAGGACATTTCTTAGCTGTGTGACCCTGGGCAAGTCATTTAACCCTCCTTGCTTAGCTCTTACTGCTCTTCTACCTTAGAACCAATACAAGGTATTGATTCTAAGACAAAAGGTAAAAGTTAGAAAAACTAGGAAGATGGTTTTCTGGAATAAGGAGCGGAGTGGGAATAACCACCAAACATGTAGAGTCTCACAACCCCAGGCATGGACTATTCTTTTGCCCCTTTTTGTATCTTTAGTTCTTAGCACAGTGCCTGGCATGTAGCAGGTGTTTCCTAAATGTAAATTGATTGATTAATTTTCTTAGATGCAGGACTATCTGGTTTAGAACTGGCAAGAACCACGGAGACATTTTAGTTTAACTTCTTCATTTTACAGATGAGGAAAGTTCTCAGGGCAAAGTGAATTGTCCAAGGTCACACAAGCAAGCTAGCAAACAGAAAAACAAAAATCATTTATTAAGCTCCACATAGGAATGTGTCTGGCATGGAGCTAGGTAATAAAGATACAAAGATTTTTTTTTGAAGTATCTCAATATGAAGGTTTTTTTTTTTTTTGAGGAGGGGATGGAAGGCACTAGCAGATTGGACAGGATTAAGAAAGATCCACTCACGTGGGTCACAAGAGATGGATGACATTTGGTTCAAGCTTTTTAAAATAAAAAAATTATAACCTTCACCTTCTGTCTTAGAACCAATTCTAAGTATTGGTTCTAAGGCAGAAGAGGGATAAGGGCTAGGCAACTGGGATTAAGTGATTTTCCTAGGGTCACACAGGAAGTATTTGAGGTCATATTTGAACCCAGGACCTCCAATCTCCAGACCTGACTCTATCCATTGAGGCATCTACCTGCCCCCTTTAACATTCAATTTGAGTTCCAAATTCTCTCTATCCACTGAGCCACCTAGTTGCTCCTGACCCAGGCTGAGGAATGCATTTTAGGCTGAGATCACTTGGGAAGATAGGCTGGAAGCAGGTTGTGACAGAATTTTTATTTGCTTTCTTGCTTGCTTGAATGTGTGACCTTGAACAATTTACTTTACCTGTAGATCTCAATTTCCTCATCTATAAAATGTAGTTGTTGTTTAGTTGTTTTTCAGTCATGTCCGATTCTTTGTGACCCCATTTGGGATTTTCTTGGCAAAGATGCTGGAATGATTTGCCATGTCTTTCTCTAGGTTGTTTATAGATAAGGAAGTTGAAGCAAACAGGGTAAAATGTAGAGGTTGAACTAAATGTCAAACAGAAAGAAGTATCTGTATTTGATGCTAGAGAAGGTGCTGATCCAGAAGAACTGACTGAGAAATGAAGTAATATCACTTTAGCAGATAGGTGGAGGATGAATTGGAGACCAATTAGGATGGTGTGGATAATTAATGAATCCTGTGAAGTGGTACCATGTATTTGAAATCAGACTATTTGAAGTTATAATAGTGTAAAATATGGTAATTGGTTCCAGCCCAATGGAAATGGGAATTCATATAATGTGACCACTTTTTGAAATTCATTATTCCTTACCAATCAAGACCTAGCTGTCATCTAAGCAGTGAGGATCTGAACTAAGGAGCTGGATGGCTCTGGGAAGAAGGAAGGGACATAGGAGTGAGGATGCTGAGGTAGAATCAATAGGACCTGGCAACTCATTAGATACGTAGAGCTGAGGGAGAATGATTCTGAAACTCTGAGATTTCCAACTGGAGTGATTGGGACAATAGTTGTGCCCTTGACCAAAATTATTGTTGTTCAACCGCATCTGACTCTTTGGGACTTCATGGACCAAAGCTATTTATGGGGTTTCCTTGTCAAGTATTCTGGAGTGGTTTGCCATTTCCTTCTCCAGTGGATCCTGTGGATCCTTTAGACAGGTAAGCGGAGGTTTAATGACTAGCCTAGAATCACACATCTAGAAAGTATATGAGACTGGCTTCAAACTCAGGTCTTCCAGAAACCAGGCCAGCACTCTGTCTACTGAACCATCTAGCTGCCACAAAAATAGAGAATTTCAGAAGAGTGAGGGAAACAGGTTGACTTTGAGATACCTAGGCAACATTTAGTTCAAAATATAAAGTCTTTTGTCTCTAAATGAAATGCTTTTAATCTAGCCCTCTGATCCCTCCAATGTCCAGAGTTCCTCCAAAGGTAATTCCCACCATTCTCACTCCCCTCAGGACAAGTCTTACCTAGATAACCCTCAATTTCATGCACTCACCTGTCATCTTGGCAGGTTCTGCTTGGCTGTTTCTCCTCCAGTTTGCTGAACAAATATTGAAAAAGAAAATGGCGTGCAGGAGCTCATAGAACCCTAGCTAATACTCCCAACATGTAGCCCAGCCAAGACAAATAGGACTCTAGGACTCAGAGCCTTAGTACAATGGGGCCAAGGATGGGATGGTCCAGGGTGAAGGGAGGGGAGTTTTCTGATGGGCTAAGGCAGGAGGGCTTCCTTTGAGTGTCAGGACTCCCTGTACTGCTGCTTTCCTTAAAGCCCACCATTTAGTCTGTCCTTGAAGGGCAACCCTGTCCCAAAGGGCTTTCCATACTGATCTTCCTCCATCCTCTACCTCCTTACAATGCTGTGTCTCCTTAGGCCTTATCCTCCCAGTTTGTTTCTCATCAGTCCCTGGGCCACTGCCAGGCAGCTCTCTACTTTTCCTAGTCAGATTCAGGAATTCAGATTCCTTAACTTCCTCCTTCAACCAGATGGGGGGTTACCCATCTCAATCCAAACCCTTCCTCTAAACACAATGAAGAACTCATAAGCCACACCACCCTCCTTCCCTCAACACACATCCTCATGGCACAGTCACTCACATCCACCTTGGCAGAAATGCAAAAGCAACACAACTCCAAATCCACAGCTCTCCTCTATAGAAAAGGGGTGCAAAACATTCAACTGCCCATTCTTCTTCCCCTCTGCACCATCTCTCTCTCTGTTCTTCAATCTCACTGAGCCTTCCCATCCCTTCCTACTCCAATAGACATATCTCCACGTATCTGTAACTGAAGGCAGACTAAGAAAGAAAAATAACATAGTGATGAAGGAAGAGCCTGCTTGGCACATGAACCAGGTTAATCCTGTGATCAGTCTCTAGTAAAATGAGGGTGCAGAAAATCTCCCAAATTTCCTAGCTCCCCCACCCCACTCCCAACCCTCATTCCAAGAGGCCTGGATCCTGTCCTAGCTGGCTGTGACTAGCTGTGTGACTGGGGGAGTCATTTCTCTCTTTGAATGCCATTTCTTCTCTCTAGCGTCCCCACATAGAAATGAAGTTTAATCTAGGTGACCAATAAGGTCCTTAATCCTGATCCCCAATCCTTTGATTCAATGGATTTTCCCAGGATGCTCCCGTTTTCTCCACCTGCTTTGGCATGAGAAAATATGTTGACCTCACGGTCACCCTTTCTTTTCATCCCCATTATGTCCTTGAACCTGTTCTATGGCTGTCAGTACCTCTGCGGGACTAAACCAGAGGAGAAGGGGCATCTGTCTTCAGGCAGCAATCCCTTCCCCTCTCCACCTCCTCCAACCCTGGCCTGCCAACACCTGTGCCAACAGCCTCAGCCCTCTACTTCTCGCCCTTCAAGGAAGGGAGAGAAAAAAAGTCATTAAGTGCCGCATAAGAGCTGATTCAGGCCACTGGCGTGGAGCGCTCTCCGGAAATGGGGCCGGGCGGCAGTGTCTGGCGGGATGATGGAGGAGCGATTGCAGAGCACGCTCGCCCCCGACACGCTGAATTATGGCTTTAATGCAGTCGCTTTAATAACTTGCTGGTGCCCAAATCACCAGATGCAATTTATGGTGGAGCAGGAGCCCCAGCATTTTTCTTCCTCTCAAGACTAAGCACATCTCGGATTACCCTCCCTCTCTCCCTCCTTCCCTCCGTCCAAGCCAGTTCACCTCTTCCCTTCCTTCCCCCACTTCCAAACTGAGAGAGAGACAGAAAAAGGCAGAGACGGACAGGTATGTAGGGACTCAGAGACACACAGAGAGACAGAAGCAGAGAAATAAAGACAGAAACAAAGACAGAGATTAAGAGACAGACACACAGAGACAATGAGAGACATACAGAGACAGATAGAGACAGAGTGAGAGACACCCAGAGAGACAGAATATGGAGACAGGGGCAGAGAGGCAGAAAAATAGTGTCAGAGACAGAGAAAGTGAGACAGAAACAAGTGAGAGACAGAAGCACAGAGAGAGACAGAGACAGAGAGAAAGAGAAAGACAAAGAAGCAGAGGCAGAGAGATCGAGACAGACACAGAGACACACAGACAGATACAGAGATACAGAGACAGAAACAATGAGAGACACAGAGACAGAGTAAGAGACACCCAGAGAGAGACAGAAACAGGGAGACAGGAGTAGAGAGGCAGAGAGGTAGACACAGTGTCAGAGACACAGAGAAAGAGAGAGACAAACGGAGTGAGAGACAGAGAGGGACAGAAAGACAGAGACAGAGAGAATGTATTCCCATAGTGTGCCTCTGTACATGAGTCTGGCTGTGCGTGTACATTTCCTTTGCTTGGATGTCTTTGCAGGAAACTGCAGAGAATGAGAAATTACTAATAAACAATGCTTAGGGAATCCCGCTTCAGTGCTTTATTCTTTCAGCCGCCTCTCTATGCCGTCAGCCCATTTCTCCCTCTGATTCTTTTTTTTTTTTTTTGCTTAAGGAAAGCCAAGGAATTCTTTCCTCCTCTCATCTTCTCTTCCCGGTGTCTCCCCTAGCTCTCCTACTCCCCACCCAACAGTCTTTCTTCCTGCTTTTCAAATGTTCCATAACTTCCCCACTGGGGGATGTATTTGCTATCCCCTCTCTCCCTCCTCTCTCTCTCTCTCTCTCTCTCTCTCTCTCTCTCTCTCTCTCTCTCTCTCTCTCTCTCTCTCTCTCTCTCTCTCTCTTTCTCTCTCTCTCCCTCCCTCCCTCCCTCCCTCCCTCCCTCCCTCCCTCCCTCTCTTTTTCAGCAGTTTATATTATCCTTGGGTAAAGGATGTGAGATGCCCCCTTATCTTAGCTGACAACTTCCTGGATTGTTTACATCATGTTCCCTTCTCTCTCTCATCCCCACCTCTAGTCTCTTTTCCTCCAATGCCCCTCCCCCCTTTCCTTGACCTCAGTCCACCTCCCAGCCCATTGACCTTCTACAGGAATCTCACAAATAAATCACAGCAGTGACCTGGTCAGTAAACTCTGTCTCAGCCTAAATATCTCCATCTCCCCGGCTCTCATTCTTCCAAAGTAACAGGGAGGAAATTAAAAAGAAGAAAGAAAAATAAAACAAACTTCCCCATCTCTATTCCCCAAATCGTGTTTTCTCTTTGTGGTGTCCCCCCCCCCCAGTTTAGGGGGGAGGGAGGAAATTCCCTGTGTTTTTCATATCCCAATGGAACCATCCCTACCCCACTGCCATCATTACGCCATGGCATGGTCTTGAGTGGGTTCCTGCAGATTGTGGCCATTGTCTTTTGCTTTGGAGACACCCCCACTTCCTCTTCCTCTCTGAAAACCAATTACTTTAAAAAGCCTAGGCTTGAGCTCCCAAATTTCACCTTACATTTCACCACAAGAGGGCTGAGGGATTGGGACCTGGGGGAGAATGATGGTGGGAGGAGGTGGGTGAGACTTATTTATTTTGTTCTTCAAGGCTAGACATTCTTCTGTGCGCTGACTTTGGGGAATGATAGAGATAAAGAATATTGGAACTAGAAGGGATAATAGTAGACTTAGTCTAATCTATCTCAGGCTGGGGATTTGGAAAAAGGACCCATCTTCCTTCTGGGGACCCCAAAGCCTTACCATTGCTAACCTAGGCCCAACTAGGTAAAGTCAAAATCAAATCTACAAAAATACATTGAGCATCTACTCTGAGCAAGGGGCATTCCAGGACCTGTCTTTTGGATCCATCTGATGGGCTAGAATCAGGTGAGGTAGTGGACTGGAGAGTGGTTATCAAAGACCCATTCACCCGTGGTTCCTTTGGCTGCCAGAGTAGTTCAAAATGGTGCAGGGCCAATGCTGGCAAGCCACACTGTAACTATGGAGCCAGTTTCAGATAATGAAGGTTGAGACAAGTTGGGTGAGGGAATGGCCCAAAGTCACCTTGTCTGGAGCAGAGTCAGCAGGGCTGATCCATGGCTCTCTGAGGACAGATTCCAGCCAGGGCAGGTCAGCTAATTCCTGAATCTCCCTCCTCTAGTAGATCTGGAAGGGCTTCCATGATTGTTCCATTTGCTGGAGATGTGATCTCATTCACAGGACCCCAGGTCTGGGGCCTCAGTTTTGCTTTGCTGATTATCTTTAAGTTATCCTGTCTGAATTTTGTTTGTGCATAGCTGTGTCCCTTATTAGAGCTTTCTTTATATCTCTAGCCCTTTGCACGGTGCTTGGCACGTAGTAGGCACTTAATAAATACATACTGGGGGCATACTAAGGGGCTTGGTGAATAGAAAACCAAACCTAGGGACAGGAGGTCCTGAATTTAAATTTGGCCTCAGATACTTAGCTGTATCACCCTGGGAAAGTCACTTAACCCCCATTGTTTAGCCCTTACTGCTCTTCTGCTGTGGTGAACCAAAACTTAGTATTGTTAAAGTAAAAGTAAAAAAAAACAAAAAATATATTGACTCTATGATTGTTAAGTTATATCTTAATATAAATTATAGAATATATAATAAAATAATAATAATGATAGATAAAAGGTAAGTTTTTAAAAATAGATGCATATTGACTATAATTATTATTAAGGTATATCTTAATGATATATTTTAACATTATATTAATATATAATAGAATATATAATAAAATAGTATAATAATAATAGAAAGTAAGTTTTAAAAAATAAATGCATATTGACTATTATTAAGGCTTATCTTAATATTAATATATTCCATATTAACATAATAATAGAAGGTAATTTCTAAATAAATGCATATTGACTATAATGTTATTAAGGTAGATCTTATTAATTTATTAATATAATATAATAGGTAAGGGTTTTAAAAATAAATGCACATTGGCTCTATAATTATTATTAAGATATATCTTAATATATTCTATATTAATATGAAATATAATAATAGAAGATAAGGTTTAAAATAAATGCACATTGACTATAAAATTAAGGTAGATCTTAATATATTAATATAATAATACGTAAGGGTTTTTAAATAAATGCATATTGACTATAATATTATTAAGGTAGATCTTAATATATTGATATAAGATAGGTTAGGGTTTTTAAATAAATGCATACTTATGATAATTATTAAGGTATATCTTAATAATATATCTTAATACATTATGTATTAATATATAATATATTAATAATATATACCTTTCAGGAAAGGAGAGGAGAGGAGTCTGGGAAATTCTGTATTGGATGGCATGCATCTGGCTTTTCCTTTGTTAAGCTGGTGTGGGAACTGGTTTGCTACACTCTGGCTCTCCCTGGAAAAGGAACTAACTGTCTGGGGAGACCTTGGGTGAGTCTGTCTGTATAAGGTGCCATGGAGGGTAGGTCTGGGGAGGAAGCAATCAGTAGCGTTACTGGCAGAAGCACTGGCTTCTCTGCCAGGCCTTAGATTAGAATGGTTTTTAAATGGCTCTAAAAACCTTCTCTCCAACTAGCTGGGCGCACATCAGAGACAGAGAACTGGAAATGTTTCACTGCAGAATAAACATATGGGCTGTAAATCCTGTGATTCAGAAGATTCAGCTGCAATATTCCCTTCTGCTGTTGCTATTGGTAACCAGGCTCTGCAAAAACACCATTTCCCCTGGAATGCAAGGAGACCTGGAGCTCAGCAAGGGCATTCCAATTAACCCCTTCCTGCTGCAGTAAACCGGGGCTGGCTCTTCTGATTCAGCAAGGACCAAAGAGCCGCGCTGGGAGGGGACCCATCTTCCCAGCCCGACACAGCACAAAACAGCCCATAAATAACACGTCTGCTAGGTGCACAAAGAAACATCCCGGAGCCCTCTCCACAGGCGTGCACGAACACACAGGCATTCCCCGCTCGTGTTACATGCCTACACACGCAGGCTCTTTAACACATTCTGCATACACACACGTCGGATATCAGAGCTTCGGGGAGACAGGCTTCTGGGTGTCCATGATGCCGACATCCGCGTGCTCCTGATACAGCGAAAGCACAGCTCAAAGAGCCACCCCGACCAAAGTGATTTCTCCTGCCGAGCTCCCATCGCCTATTTTTCTCTCTATGTATTTTATTTGGCATTTCTCAGATGCCTCCCAGTGCATCGATTACCATTCTCTGTATCTCCGCTCAACTAGACTGAGTTCCTTAACGCAGGTCAGAGGGAAGGAAGCGATACTTCTTTGTCCTTTCCCCAATGTCTAGCACCTAATAGGAGTCCAAGATATTTGTTGATTGAGGGACATTTACACATTCACATTCTAATTCACTATATATATATATACACACACTCACTCTCACCACACACACACACACACACACACACACACACGGGTTATTCAATCATTTTTTTGGTCATTTTGGACTCTCTATGACCCCATTTGGGACTTTCTTGGCAAGATACTGGGGATGGTTTGCCATTTCCTTCTCCAGACCATTTTACAGATGAGGAAACTGAGGCAAACAGGGTTAAGTGCCTTGCCCAGGTTACATAGCTAGTAAGTGTCTGAGGCTGGATTTGAACTCAGGAAGATGAATCACTCCAGGCCTGGCATTCTATTTACTGCATCACCTAGCTGATATATCTATATATTGATATATAATTTATTCATATTATATGAATGTTGGGTTGTATATTATACTATTTATATCTTAGAGTAATATTTTACATAATATACATTTATGTCTATATTATATGCATATGTACATACAATATATTTATACATATAATATATACATACAATATATATATATTTATATAGACACACAATATATTTTGTGTATTATATATTTGGTTATATAATATATTTATATATGTATAATATATTATATTTCTATTGAATACAATATATATTTATATAGACATATAATATAAATATATACATATATTTATATGTGCATAATATATTTACATATACATTTACATATTTTATATATGCACAGTATATTGATGTTAATATATACACACAATATATTTATTTATACCTACTATGTGTGATATATGTACATATATCATACACATACACACGTATACATAAACTGTAAAATTGAGATTTGAACTCTGGACTACAATCCCCACAATTCCTTGTTCCACTTCCCCAAAATGCTTTGTAATGTCACAAAAATTCTCAGGTGGGCCGAGATTGAAAAGGGATTTACCTGATTTGTAAGGGCTTTTGCTCTCTTTTTGGACTTCCATTTTGGAGCAGACTTGGCTCTTTCCATAATGGAGGTGAGGTCTTGTCTAGGCCTCCCTGGCCTAGGCACGTTTTCCTTATCCTGTATTTTCTTTTAATCCTTAACTTTTAATAAACCTCTAAAAATATAATACTCCTTGTAGAGAGAAACTAATTTCTACCTGCCTCAGTCTCCCTAAATTTTAACTGTTACAAAACACACATGTAAATGCATGCTATGTATACACAGCTACACCTGTGTACACACACTATGCACACATATGCATATATACATGCATACATACACATACATGCATATATAGGCATACTAGATATACAAATCACACACACACACACACACACACACACATATATATATATATATATATATATATGCAATACATATATACTGTATGAATCCTGTACAGATGGCTGGCAGGAAGATGGGGACAAGAGCCAAGGCGAGAGGCTGTGCAGGGACTGCAATCTGTACAGAGTTTGGATCATAACATAACTAGACCACAGATAAGGTAGAAAGAACCTTAGAGAATGAGTTCAATTCCTACAATTTTCAGGTGAGGAAATGGAGACTATGTATAATATATATGTACATATGTATATATGCATATATTTACCCCTATTTTTCTATAATATCTTAATATACTTATATTATTGTATATCTGTGTGTTCATATAAGTTTCTATTATTTTATGCTTCAGTATATAGGTTTATATTTACTTCAATATTTTAATATTTATAAATATATTTGGTTTTGGCCCAGACCTGCAATTTTATCCATGTAGAGAACATCTGGTATAGAAAATCCTTCTACAGATGAATTAGGGTACTTTACTGTAATTTTTAGTTTTGGAGAGTTGCCTGGGGCACTGAGAGGTTGTGACTTATCCAAGGTTATGCAGACAGTATATGCCAAAACAAAATTTGAATCCAGGTCTTTCTGGCTCTGAAGCCAGCTTTCTATCCATTTTCACATGCTGCCTCATATTTATTATTCATGTATGGATACACACATATGTCTATGATTTCATTATTGTGAGTGACGAGATTTCATTTACATTTGCCAAAGTAGACTAGTAACCACTCTGCAAATGATGACCTCATAGGTTGCCTGTTTGTTCAGGGTCATGATCTATTATGCGTTAGAGGGAGGATTTTAACTCAGTTCTTTTGACTCTTAGGCAGGACTCCTATACACTATGAAATCTGATTCGCTACACATTTCTGAATCCATATTCATATACATATATTTCTTTTGTATTGAAATCTTTAAAGATTAATTGATTTTTATATAATTTACTTTTTCTTTTAATCTTTAAATTTTTAAAGATGAATAATTTGATAGGTAACAATGATGAATGATAAATAAGATAAATTACTATTAAAAGTAAAAATAATTATATGAATATGAATACAGATTCAGACATGATGCTGATAGCACCTTGCATATACATATATACATATATGTGTGTTGATATAGATATATTTCAGTGAGTCAATGGTTCCATAATCACAATGGCATCCCTTCACATAAAGTCTCCATTTCCTCATCTGAAAAATGTAGGAGTTGTGAACTCATTCTCTAAGGTTCCTTCTACCTTATCTGTGGTCTAGTTATGTTATGATCCAAACTCTGTACAGATTGCAGTCCCTGTACAGCCTCTTCTGTTCGGTTCTTGTCCCCATCTTCCTGCCAGCCATCTGTACAGGATTCATCTCTGTGCCGTCCTTGAGATTTTTCAATATTTTGTGGATGACGCTGCAGCATCTAAACCATCTCTTTGTGTTCTGTCTCCCAGCTAGGCTAACATCCATGAGAGCACAGAAGCAGATTATATTTTTTCATATCCTCTCTGGACAGAAACTTCTTCCTTCCTCCCCCTTCCTTTCCTTCCTTCCTTCCTTCCTTCTTCCTTCCTTCCTTTCTTTTTCTTTCTTCCTTTTTTGTTTTTGTTTGTTTGCTCCTTCCTTCCTTCCTTTCTCTTCCTTCCTTCCTTCCTTCCTTCCTTCCTTCCTTCCTTCCTTCCTTCCTTCCTTCCTTCCTTCCTTCCTTCCTTCCTTCCTTCCTTCCTTCCTTCCTTCCTTCCTTCCTTCCTTCCTTCCTCCCTCCCTCCCTCCCTCCCTCTCTCTCTCTCTCTTCTTTCTTTCTTTCTTTCTTTCTTTCTTTCTTCTTTCTTTCTTTCTTTCTTTCTTTCTTTCTTTCTTCTTCTTTCTTTCTTTTCTTCTTTCTTTCTTTCTTTCTTTCTTTCTTTCTTTCTTTCTTTCTTTCTTCTTTCTTTCTTTCTTTCTTTCTTTCTTTCTTCTCTTCTCTCTTTCTCTCTCTCTCTTTCTTTCTTTTCTTCTCTCTCTCTCTCTTTCTTTCTTTCTTTCTTTCTTTCTCTCTCTCTCTCTTTCTTTCTTTCTTTCTTTCTTTCTTTCTTTCTTTCTTTCTTTCTTTCTTTCTTTCTTTCTCTCTCTCTTTCTCTCTCTCTTTCTCTCTTTCTTTCTTTCTTTCTTTCTTTCTTTCTTTCTTTCTTTCTTTCTTTCTTTCTTTCTTTCTTTCTCTTTCTTTCTTTCTTTCTTTCTTTCTTTCTTTCTTTCTTTCTTTCTTTCTTTCTTTCTTTCTTTCTTTCTTTCTTTCTTCTTCTCTTTCCTCTTTGCCTTACTCCCTCCCTCCCTTCCTCCATTTCTTTCTTTCTTATTTTTTAAAAAACTCTTTCCTTCTGCTTTAGTATCAAATCTAAAATAGAAGACCAACAAAGGCTAAGCAATTTGGATTAAGTGACTTGCCCAGGATCACAGAGCTAGGAAATGTCTGTGGCCAGATTTGATTTTAAGTCCTCCTGAGCCCAGGCCAGATGCTCTATCCTCTGTGTCACCTAGCTGCCCTGTTCTTCTTCATTATATTTTTTATAAATCTGGGCCTCAATTTCTTCCCTTCACTTGTAAAATAATAGCATTGGATTAGATCTCTTAAGTGCCTTCTAACCCTGAAACCTCTGACCCTTTCATACACAAGCTACTAGTGATTGATTATATGTTGCTATCTACTTGCACCCACCACAAATCTTTCTCTTGCTCTTTGGGCTATCCATAATTTGGATTCTTTTAAGAAGGATATGTTAGGTGATTTGAAAATATAGAATATTACAGGGTTAAAAAGATGGGCTTAAAGCTTAAAACTGCACTAAGGATTTGGGGACACCCTGTACACACACACACACACACACACACACACACACACACACACACACACACACACGCCCTTGTAGCTCATATATAGATATGTTCTATTATAGGACCCCACAGAGTCCTAACCTCCAGTACATGGGCACATAAGCACACAGGCACAAAGAACCAGTGACTAATGTGGAGGAACCTAAACACACCTTAGTTCATTAGAAGACAGCAAGCCCTCTGGTTGCTATGTGAGACAGGGAGCAGAACAGGACTCTCATTCTGCCTCCCAGTGAACCGTATTCCTGAGCTGCCTGTGGGTAAGGTCTGACTTGGAGCCAAAGCAGCACAGAAGCTGAGACTCATGAAAAATTGTGTAAGTTCTAGATGCATCTGTGTTGAGTGGATTTGGGGGCAGGGGTGGGGTGGAGAAGAGGAAGTCTAGGAATAGGAGCACATGAATCTGAGTTAGCTTTGCCATCAATCTGAGAGATGCCTTAGTGTTCCAGGCTCCTTTCAGAGGAACCAGAAAAGAAGAGACCTGAGATAGGAGATTGTACGATTTAGACTTGGAAGGATTGTGGATATCAGAAATCAGCTAACTCATTTACTGATATTAAAGTCCAGAGAACCCAAGTGGCTACTTGACAGTCAATCAGTCAATAACCTTTTATTTTATTAAAAAATTTTTAACTCTTACCTTTTGTTTTAGAATCAATACTAAGTATTGGTTCCAAGGCAGACAAGTGGTAAGAGCTAGGCAGTTGGGGTTAAGTGGTTTGCCCAGGGTTACACAACTTGGAAGTATCTAAGGTCAAATTTGAACCCAGGACTTCCTGTCTCCAGCTTTTATTAAGTTTACTATGAGTTGTATTCTTTGTGGTGAAAAAAAAATTGGAAAATGAGGGGATGCCCTTCAATTGGGGAATGGCTGAACAAATTGTGGCATATGTTGGTGATGGAATACTATTGTGCTAAAGGAATTGTGCTAAAAGGAATAGTAAACTGGAGGAATTTTATGTGAACTGTAATGACCTCCAGGAACTGATGCATAGTAAAAGGAGCAGAACCAGGAGAACATCATACACAGTAAGTAACTGAAACATTGTGGGACGATCAAATGTAATCAATTTTATTATTAAAAGCAATTCAATGATCTAGGATAACACTAAGGGGCTTTTCCTTCCTTCCTCCTTCCTTCCTTCCTCCCTTCCTCCCTTCCTTCCTCCCTTCCTTCCTTCCTTCCTTCCTCCCTTCCTCCTTCCTTCCTTCCTCCCTCCCTCCTCCCTCCTCCCTTCCTCCTCCCTTCCTCCCTTCCTCCCTTCCTCCCTTCCTCCCTTCCTTCCTTCTCTTCCTTCCTTCCTTCCTTCCTTCCTTCCTTCCTTCCTTCCTTCCTTCCTTCCTTCCTTCCTTCCTTCCTTCCTTCCTTCCCTCCTTCCCTCCTTCCCTCCTTCCATCCCAGCAGTGCCTTCTGTCTGTAGGACTATCCTGGTCTCTTCTTCCCAAGTATTTCTAAGTCAGACTTTGAATCTGACCCATTTCAAAGTGATTCCCATTTGAAATGATCCTTTCTAGTTACTGGTTGAAAAAAAAACTTTCCCACATTTCATGCGTGATCTGTCCACCCTCATGACTTTCTAGCAGTGTATGTCAGTGGATGAACCAGCTTCATCTTTCATATGGAATCTCATCTTCCCCATTATTCCTTGCAGAAATTAGACTTTGGGGCAATAGTATGCAGGGCTGGCCAGAAGTTTATAGGAACAAATGATCTGTGATTTCAGGGGCAAGAGGGAAGCCTACCTGACTCAAAATTGATAAGATTTTACCATTAATAAATTTGGGGGATTCACTTGATCTCTCTTTTAAGATACAAATATGCATTATCATTAACCCTTACTTATAATTAAGATTCCCAGAACCTTTCGGGAGCAGGGATACTGTTGAGTGATGATGCAGAGACAAACTTTATTAAATCATAATAACGATGATGCTAGTATGATGGTGATGACAGTTTATATGTACATATAGCAGCTTTTGGTTTCCATATATTATTTCATACTAGGATTCAAACAAGTTCAATGACTTGCTTAAAGTTATCTAACTAGGAAGTAGGACTAGGGTTGAGGCTTCTGAAGTAAAAATTGGTGCCCTTTTCATCCCAAAGCCTCAACTTGATCTTAATTTGCTTCTGACTTGACTTTGCCATCTAGTCCTAAGCCACATAGTCATGCTGCAGGAGAGGACCAGGACTGACCTACAGAAGCATACATGCTTGGACCCTAAATCTGCCCTAATTGTGTGACTTAAAGCAAGTCACTTATGGGCCAGAGCATCTTGTCTGTAAAGTAATGAGACTGAATTAACTAACTACAGTGAGAAACAACACTAGGTCAACAGGAGTCAGAAGCTCTGGTTTCCAATCTGTCCTCTGATACTGTTTATGTGACTTTAGGCAAATCATTTAATCTTCCTGGGTCTCGTTTCCTCATCTGTAAAATGAAAGACTTAGACTAAATGACCTCTGAGTTTCCCTCTCTCTCTAAATCTGTGATGCTATGATTTAGGTATTTTATTTTTCATTATGAGCTTGAAAAGTTTGATCATTTTCATATATAAAGAACAGAAAAAGGATTGTGTATGAAACTGGAATCCTTATCATGTACATTTTGTTTTTAAAATTTTAATGTAATGTTTTATAGATTTACATATCACTGACACTTTCCAATGATTCTTCCCCTCCCTTATAATAGAAATAATTTTTCTTTTTATAAACATGCATGGATCAGCAAACAAATCAACAAATGGTTGGCAAATCTAATCTTTTACTCCAGTGTTTAGTTAGATTTAGAAGAAAATAAATTTACTGGCATGCTCTTAGGTAACTGACCAGAATGGATTTTAGCTAATTTTTCTTTAAAAAATTTATTTTTTCAATTAAAAAATCTATTTTTGCTCCCTCCCCAGAAAAGAAAGAAAAATCAAATAAAATGCTTATTATAATTATATAGTCAGGCAAAAAAAATTCCCTCATTGGATGTGTCATGTATATGTATATATATACACATATGTATGTATATACAAACACACACATATATATATCTATCAATGTACACTGAGTCAATTACCTCTCTATCAAGAATTTAAGTTTGTCATTATACTGGTAAGATTTTCTAAGTCTTTCAGAGTTGTCTGTTTCTACAGTATAATCACCATATACATTGTTCTCCTGGTTCTGCTCACTTCACTTTAAATCAGTGCATACAAGTCTTCCCAAGTTTCTGTGAAACCATCTCTTTGATAATTTGTTGCAACACATAACATTCTATGACGTTTTATGCCATAACTTATTTAGTTATTCCTTAATTGATGAGTAAGTTCTTAGTTTCCAATTATTTTCCATCACAAAAAGAACTGCTATAAATATTTTTGCACATTCTTAAGAGTTTGTTTTGCTTAGGACTAATCTGTCCCTTAATCAATTCTCCCTCTCATTCCATCTCTTT
The DNA here is from genome assembly GCF_027887165.1 of Monodelphis domestica. Lineage (NCBI taxonomy): Eukaryota > Metazoa > Chordata > Mammalia > Didelphimorphia > Didelphidae > Monodelphis > Monodelphis domestica. The sequence goes on from NC_077227.1 coordinate 253,178,012, forward strand.
TCAGTTCTCCCTTTCCCTCCTGTTTTTCTGTTGAGTGAAATATATTTCTGTACCCAACTGTGTGTGTATATGTATTCTTCCCTCCTTTCACTAATTCAGATGAGAGTGAAGTTCAAGTGTTACCTTTTCCTCCTTGTTTAGGTAGATTTCTACTTAATTATTACAATTATGTGAGAAAATTTGCCTGGTTTTTGTCTCCCACTTTCCCCAGCCTGCACGGTGTATTCCTTTTCTCTTCTCTTTTCCTGCTCAAGATCATTAAATATAACAGAACCATTTCCAGACTCTCAGTCTAATTAGACTCCCTCTATGATCTCTGATGATGATAAGATTTTGAAGGAACAAATATATCATATCTCCATATTAGAATATAAATGATATTCTTATATAGGCCTTTATGATTGTTCACTCCTGTGTTTTCACTTCGTATTTCTATTGCAGCTTCTGTCTTTTTATCATGAGTTCTTGGAACTCTTACATTTCATAAATAGCCCATTTTCTCCCCGTATGATTATATTTACTTTTGCTAGGTAAGTTATTCTTAGTTATCAGCCTATATCCTTTTCCTTTTGGAATATTAGTCCAAGCTCTCTGATCTGTTATAATGCAGACTATTAACTGTTGTGAGGATAATAATAAGAATATTTGTAAAGAGTTTAGCACAGTGTCTGACACATAGGCACTTAATAAATGATTATTCTCTTCCCTTTTTTCGTTATTTCCCTTGAGACTCCTGATCTTTTCTTCCTCCAGATGATTTTTTCCTAGTTATTTTTTCTAGTTCTATAAAGTAATCTTTTAGAGGTTTAATTGGTAGCACAGTTAGGTGGCAAAGTGAATAGAGTGCCAGGCTTGTAGTCTGGAAGATCTGAGTTCAAATCAGATCTCAGATACTTCTTAGCTGTTGGACCCTTAGGAGCAAGCCACTTAACCCTGCTGGCCTCAGTTTTCTCATCTGAAAAATGAGGTAGAGAAGGAAATGGCAAACCACTCCAGTATCTTTGGCACAAAAAACCCAAATGGGTCATGAAGAGTCTGTCTACATGGATAAACAATAGCAATGACAATGTTTAATTGGCATGACACTGAATCTGGAAAAAATGGTAGTATTATCATTTTTATTTTATCTACCCACCCATATGCTATGATTTCTAAGGTTCTTTATTGCCATGATATTTTGTGTGAAACTGACCAGGGGAAATTCAGAAGTCCCTGGGTGCCAGGAAACAATAGGATTGGGTAAGGTGATCAGAGCAGAGCAACCCAGGGAACTCCAGAAACTTTACTTTGTTTCCAAGGGACCTGTAATCATTGCTGAAGGTCCCAAAGGCTGCCTCAAAGAAGCAGAGCTGTTCTGTTTGGGCTAGAGGGGGACATATCTAGGGGACAATAGACCTCCTTCTAGTATAATAGAGAAGGTTGGTAACTCAGTAATGTGTTAGAAATGATGTTAAAATTTCAGTGTTAGTATTTACATCTTAGAAATCAGCAAACACAGATAAGGTCTTGATTTTGTTGTTTGCCTAGTCTTCCTAGTCTTAAGAAAGTGATGGAGAATATGTGAATAATGCAAATTAAACTTAAAAGTATGTCTTGTGCATTTCCTTCTACCCTCCAAGAGCTGGTTGTTAAATAGTTACCAGAACACCTCAGATATGAACAGCATCCATTTACTACATGATCCTAAGAACTTAACATGATTTGAAATTATAGCCTTAAATGTGCATAATCATAATACCTGCCTTCTTGGGGAGGGGGACCAGAAGAAAGGGGGAAAAAAAAGAATGAGACTTAGATTTTTGGCCATAGCTAATGTGAGAATTTGTTTCCCTTGGATAAGCATGTTTATTATAATTTATTACATATTTATAACAAATCATATGTATTATATTATTGTTATATTTCATATTATATGATGTAACATTAAAAAAAATTTAAAACCCAACAACTTATCTAATATAGAAAAAATAAACCAGAGACCTTGCTGCATTAGTAACCCCAAAAAGGTGAGCATGCAGGAGTATAACCATTCACAAAAGAAACTATTGCATATTTGCTTACAACAATTTTCCCTTTCCAGTGTGCTCATACATTCCTTCTAGAACATTGTGCTGAAATAGTAAAAAACAAACAAACAAAAAAAAACCCCAGAAACACTAGACATGGAGTCAAAAGAGCTAGATTCAAATCCTGATTCTATTATTTTAGTATTCCTGTGTAAATTTTCATTCATTTAGAGAAATGATTTCATGTCTCTCAGCTTCAGGAGATTGGACCAGATTTATGGCACTGTAGAAAGTCTTTGGATCAGAAGTCATTCAGACTTTTTGCTCTCATGACCCCATTTGGACTTTTCTTAGCGAAGACATGAGAGTGGTTTGCCATTTCCCTCTCTAGCTCGTTTTCCAGATGAGGAAATTGAGGCCACTGGGGTTAAGTGATTTGCTCAGGTCCCACAGCTGGTGTCTGAGGCTAGATTTTAACTCAAGTCTTCCTGATTCTAGGTAGAACGCTCTATCTACTTTGCCATCGAAAGGCTTGGGATCAAATTCTAACCTGGACAAATCACTTAAATTACTTGGGTCTCAGTTTCACCATCTGTAAAATAAGGGCATTGGACTGGATGAGGGTCCTTCTGGCTTCATATCTATGATCCTATGGCCTCTGAGATCCCTTTTAGATCTAAATTCCTCTGACTATATAACATAGATGCACTCCTTTACCTAGGCAGAGCCCACAAAACTTGGAGTTTATATTGATAGAGAGAAAAGGAATGAGCAAACCGCAGAAGAGAATAAACTCTTCCAGGGCAGGGAACATTTCATTTTCATCTCTGAGTTGCGCTCTACTCTGTGTGGTTGGGGGGTGAGAATGGAGAGTGAGGAGTGTGGGCTGTAACGTCTCTAGGAAACAGTGTGGAGAAATAGCTGGGAAAAAACATCCTCACATCGAAGGGGATCTCATTCTCTCTTTGTCCCATTTCCCATCCTTCCTCAGAGCTCTATCCAAGTGAACTTTGGGAAAGGCATGGTGCCTCCCCTGCAGGGATTCTTCTGGCATCTGGAAATGGAAAAGCTCTCCTGGGGGAGCTGGGTGCAGGTGGATGGGGGCTTCTGATTTAATTGGGATTCTGGGCTGGAAGGAGTTAATCTGTGCCCAGAATTTCCTGTCCAACTCCCTGACTTCAGGCTCCAAGCAAAAGCCACAGGCAGACGATGATGTCAGCAGCACGATCTCTGCTTCCTCTTGGCCATTCCTCTCCTTCTCCCTCCCCACTCCTCATCCAACCCAGGGCCTCTGACCCTGGCGGATGCCAGTTGGGGAAACTGGCATTTTCTTCTTCTCTGGGTACACGAAGCTGCTGGAGAATTCTGGCTCATATTTAAAGCCCTTTACATATTAAAAACATGTGTCCTTCAACCTATGAACTGATGGGTTTCAAGAGGGGGAGGAGGAGAGGGAAGAAGGGACAAGCCAGGGACTAATTCGGTGGGTGGTGGTGGTTGGGGACAGGGGACCTTCTAGAACAGCTCCTGCCCTAATTCAGAAGGTTCAGGAAAGTTAGATGAAACAATAATTCAACAGGCTCTCATGGGGGACCAGGCATTATTGCCTATTGCTTGGCCCCAGATTATTACAGGCAGTTGAAATTCTAGGTTCCCTCAAGGCAAAGTTCCCAAAGGGCTCTTTCCTTCTGTCTATTAAAAAAAAATTATTGCATTTACCATGTGCCAGGTACTGTGCTAAGCTGCCTTACAAATGTTATCTCCTTTCAGATTCTCATAACAACCTTGGGAGATAAGTGCTATTATTATACTCATTTTACAAGTGAGAAAAATGGAGGCAGAGGTTAAGGGACTTGCATTGGGTCTTATAGCTAGAAAGTATCTGAGACTGGTTTTGAACTCAGGTCTTTCTGTGCCACCTCGCTGCTCCCTATTTGACATGGGGGATACCTTAAAATCTCAGGGGGACATTCCTTTCAGTAAGCTGTTTTGTGAAAGTTTTACCAATCATCTTGAGGAAAGTAGGATTCAATTTAGCCACAGTTAAACATCTATTAAGAACCCACTGCATGGAGTGAAAGGAGCAGAACCAGGAGAACATTGTACACAGACTGATACATAGAGGTACAATCAAATGTAATGAACTTCTCTACTAGCAGCAATGCAAGGATCCAGGACAATTCTGAAGGACTTAAGAACACTATCCACATCCAGAGGAAGAACTGTGGGAGTAGAAGCACAGAAGAAAAACAACTGCTTGATCACATGGATTGATGAGGATATGATTGGGGATATACACTCTAAAAGATCACCCTAGTGCAAACATCCATGGAATAGAAATGGGTATTGATCAATGACACGTGTAAAACCCAGTGGAATTGTTCGTTGGCTACAAGAGGGGGTTGGGAAGAGGGGAGGGAAAGAACAAGAATCTTGTAACCATGGAAAAATATTCTAAGTTAACTAATTAAATAAAAATTTCCAAAGTAAAAAAAAATAACAAAGACCTTACTTAATGCATTTAGACAGCTGGGCTGAAATCAGGAAGCAAGCCCTGAGTTCAAATCTAGTCTCTGAGGCAATTTGTAGTACTATGGGCAAATGACTTAAGCTCTCTGGAAATTCCTTTGGGTCCTTGAGGTACAAGATACCTTTCATGACATGTTTAGGCACACGAAAAGTAAGGAAATTAAGGAATTGACATTCTAGTCCTGTTTCACACATTTGTTAGACCAGATCTGCTAGACCAGGCTGAAGGTTCCCGAGCCTTTTTGGCATCCCAATGTTGGGCACATAGTGGGTGGAAGAGTGCCCATTTTCAATATCTAGGGAGCCTAGCTAGCCCCTGGAACCATATTTGAAGAATCTGGACGGAGGATGAGTGGTCCAGATGAGGTCATAAGGGAAGTCTGGTCTTAGAGGAGAGCATGATACAAACTGGTCCTCTAGCTTTTCCCAATTCCTCTTTTTTAAGTCATTATTTTGTACTGGGATAATGAGAAAAAAAAAAGAGTCAGCTAGGTATTGAGTGGGATCTGGAGTCAGAAAGACCTGAGTTCAACCATCCACATTCAGAGGAAGAATTGTGGGAATAGAAACACAGAAGAAAAACAACTACTTGATCACATGGGTCAATGGGGATATGATTGGGGATGTAGACTCTAAAGGATCACCCTAGTGCAAATATCAATAATATGGAAATAGGTCTTGATCAATGATACATTTTTTTTAAAAAATGGAATTGTGTGTCAGCTATGGGAGGGAGGTGGGGGTAGGGGAGGGAAAGAACAAGAATCTTGTAATCATGGAGAATATTCTAAATTAATTAAATTAAGTTTTCCAAAATTAAAAAAAAAAAGACCGGAGTTCAAATCCAGCCTCAGCCACTATGTGGCACGGGGCCTAGGGACCCACAAGTGCATGGTGGGTAGAAGAGACCAGGTCTGTTTTGTATGGGTGTGTGCAAGGGTGAGGGTGTGAGCGTCTGGGTAAGTCTGTGGCTGGGGCTTGGCCCCAGCTGTGCATGTACCCATGGGCTTGGTTTGGGTGTATAGTGTTTCCAGGTATGTGGGTCTGGGCACTGAGGCTGGGTTTGCCACAGGGTTGTGTGGGTATCAGGAAGTATAAACATAACACGGGGAGGACTGTGTAATGGCGGGCTTCCAGAGCAAAGAGCCCTTGAAAACAGGGTCTACGTTGGCATCTGGCCATCTTAAGTCCCTGTAAACAGGGGGATGCAGGATGCCGAGCAAAATGGAAGCCGGGGCACCCTTTTGGACCTCTCTCAGCTCCTGACTCCCTCTGCTTTGCTGTCTTTTCTGGCCCCTGGCCCCTCTTCCTGCACAGGAACAGATAGGATTGCCAGAAATAATGCCCCAACATGACTCTCCCTCTGCTTGTTCCTACAGTTGGGCTGGTTTCCATCTGTAGCAAGCCACAATTTGCTCCTTGTACATTCTTCTCTTTCTTTTCTTGTTTCTCCAGCCCCCCCTCCCCCTTTTCTTTTTCTTCTTCTTCTGGAGGCTTCGACCCTGTGAATTCCTGTGGGCAGCCTGCTGGCCCCTGATTGCCAGATTCCAAACCTTGGAGAGAGCAGAGGGAGGGGGAGCTCAAACCCAACAGCCCCCCCTCTCCCGACTTCTCCTCCCCCTTCCCAACAACCTCTTCAGCCTTTTTCCTACCACCTTAACCCTTCCTCTGCCAGGGGAACTTGGAGAGCCCTTAGGATTGCGGAGATGGACAAAACGGAAACCCCAGTGTGTGAGAGAAGGCAAAGAAGGGGTGAGGCCAAAGTTCGATGTAGAAGGGAAGCAAAAAATCCGCCAGCCCCGTTCGTGTTCAGTTTAACCTGCGTGTCTCTCCCTGGAAGTCGGCAGGCAGGGCTGGTTGAGCCATCTTTAGAAACAGGATGCCCTATCCCTCTGCTTCTTCCTCTTGCCCAGCATGGGTAGGGAATGGCTCTCGGAAGGAGCTGTAAGCGAGCAAAGCCTCCCTCTTCTCTGTTTCCCCACCTCTCTTGCTCCCCAGGCCTCGGACAAGCCTCCACATTTCTGTTCTGCCTTTAAAAGGTCCTGAAAATGAGGCGCTTATGGGAAGGGAGAGGACAGCAAAGTGACGCTTTCTGCCCCTTGGTGACTGTCTCCACAAAGCAGCCAAATGGCTTAGAAAGGGAATTAAATCCAAAAAACTCAACTTCCCTGGAGCTGTCTGGCTTCCTTTTCCCCTGGTCTCCACTTGCCTGGCAAGCTCTTAAGCCCTCAAACCTTCTCCAGGGCCCCCAGGGGCTGGCTGGCCCCTCTCCTGGTCTCAGCCCCAGGTCACAGTAGTGGAAAAGACCCATTAGATCATTCTCTTTGCTGCCAAACTCTCTGAAGGGAGGTAGGGAAGGAGAGAGGGAGGAAGGGTGCAGCCATGGCCTGTGGCCTGGAGAAATCCTACTGCTTCAGGGGACCCGGGGAAAGCCAGGCTGGCAGGGCTGGGATGGGGACCCAGGTGGCTCCCGCTTACTGCTCAGAATTCTGGGTAATGTTCCTTTTTAGGAGGCTGGAGGAGAAAGGCGTCTCATCTTCCCTGATCCACTACACTTAGAAAGGCCGGTCTTAGTAAGTTGGCAGAGTGAGCAGTGTGTAATTTGAGGGGCCGTGGGCAGGCCTCCCTGCCCAAAATATCTTTCCCACCTGCCTGCTGCTGCCAACTGAAATTCTACCAATAGAGATTCATTCTTTTGTGTCTCCATACTTTTCTTTTTTCCAGTCCCCTAATAAACGAATAACCATAGCTGGCATTTATGAAGTGCTTTAAGAATTTCACAGCACTTCCTCTATATTCTGACCCTCATAACTCTGTGTGGTCCTGTTTGGTACTTATAGGGATATTCCAATGACCATTTTATGGATAAGGAAAGTGACTCAGAAAAATTATGGAACATGCCCATAGTCACACAGCACAGGCAGGACTGAAATCCAGGTTTATTCTAACTGTGGATAGTTGGCTGGCACAGTGCAAAAAGTTCAGGGTCATCTTCCTGCCTTCAAATGCAGTCTCAGACACTGGTTAGCTGTGTGACTCTGGCCAAGTCACTTAACTCTGGTTTGCCTCAGTTTCCTCATCTGGAAAATGAGCTGGAGAAGGAAATGGCAAACCACTCCAGGATCTTTGCCAAGAAAACCCCAAATGAGGTTGTGAAGAGCTGGACATACCCAACAACTACTCTAACAGGAGATCAAGCATTCTTTTCAATTAGATCTAGAGCTGAGCTATCCTTATTGAGTCAGTGGGTTCAAAATCACCTAATCCATTAAATCTAGCCAGACCAGACCATGCCTTCCATCCCATCCAGACATAGGTTAACAAGGTCTGCCTTAGCATCTTGATATCTGCCCAGGTGTCTCCCCTTTCTACCATTTGCTTTGGAAATAATAATCAAAACAATGGCCATTATTGTTAGAAAATGTGCTATGGCTCTACTCAATTTCTACCTTTCCCTTCCCTCACTTATCTGCTCCCCATATGTATGGTCTCCCAAATCACAATTAGTTTTTATATTCCTATTTCCTATATGCACTCAATAAATGCCATATTAGTCATTAATTTATTCATGTATCCTACTGTCTTTTTAAATTAGAATCCTCACCTTCTGTGAGAATCCCCAGTAATTACTGTTCTCCCACTAATGCAAATTATTTTGCATTAAAAACAATTTCTAAACCCTTACCTTCCATCTTAGAATTAATACTGTGTATTGGTTCTAAGACAAAAGAGCAGTAAGGGGTAGTGATTGGAGGTTAAATGGTTAGCCCAGGGTAAGATCACATTTGAACCCAGGACCTCCCATCTCTGGACCTAGCTCTCAGACTACTGAGTCCCACAGCTACCCTCTATCCTATTGTCTCGAATAAACTATGACTTGTAAATTGTTCACCAAGTTAGTGAATATGTTGGGCTACTGGGGCATATAGAAGATGAACTGAGTCTGGAATTGAAGAGAGGAATGAAGTCATTTGGTTTTTCCTTTAAAATTTTTTTCAATTAACCAAAATCTGACTTTTCTTCTTCTCCCTGCCCTCCTCAAAAAAGAAAAAAAAAACAGTCCAACAATATGTATTATTATTAAATTTTTCCCAATTATATGTAAAAATAATGTTTAACAGAATTCCAAAATCTTTCCTTCCTTCTTTTCCCTTGAGAAGATAAGCAATTTAACATAGGTTATACCTGTACAGTCATGCAAAATAGATTGACATAAACAATTATTATTGAGCAAAAAAAAAAAGTCATTGGTTGTATCCAAACAAAAATGTCTCAGTCTTGTTCTGAATCCTCTGCCTCTCTGTCTAGAGGTACATAGCGTGTTTCATCCTGAGTCCTCAGGAATCATCCTTGGCCATTGTGTTGAGAAGAGTTCTTAAGTCTTTCAAAGTTGTTTGTTTTTTACAATATTATCCTTATTGTACAAATAGTCCTCATGGTTCTCCACTACATCTTTTCTTGAAAGTTGTTGTTGTTGTTGTTGTTGTTGTTGTTGTTGTTGTTGTTGTTGAGGCATTTTTTCCCAGTCCTGTCCCATTCTTTGTAATCCTATTTAGGATTTTCTTGGCAAAGATAATGGAGTGATTTGCCATTTCCTTCTGGAGTAGATTAAAGTAAACAGGTTAAGTGACTTGCCTGGCTAACTGGAAGCCTCTAATCAATGAATTTTTGTATTCCATCATAGGCAGCTAGGTTGCCTAGTGGGTAGAGTTCTGGGCCTGGAGTCAGGAAAACCTTAGTCCAAATCCAATATCAGACACTTACTAGTTGTGTGACTAGGTAAGAAACTTTACCCTGTTTTGCCTCAGTTTCCTCATCTGGAAAATGAACTGGAGAAGGATATGGAAAACCACTCCAGTATCTTTGCAAGAAAACTCCAAATAGAATCAAGAAGAATTGGACACAACCAAAATGACCTGGCCTCAGAGACTTACTAGTTGTGTGACCCTGGGTAAGTCACTGAACCCTGTTTTGCTTCAGTTTCCTCATCTAGAAAATGAGCTGGAGAAGGAAATGGCTGGCCACTCCAGGAACTTTGCCAAGAAAACTACAAATGAGGTCAGGAAGAATTACACAGGACTAAAGTGGGGAACAACCCAGAATTGTTGTGAGGAGCAAATGAAATAGTCTTTGTAACGTGTTTCATAAGCCTTAAAGTGTTATATAAATGTTAGCTGTTATGATTATTAAGGTTAGTAGTAATATGAGATACCACCAAAACAGGCAAGATTGTGCCATATTGATAAGAAAAAGGCTTAAACTTGGGATCATTTGCTGACCTGATTACTGACTCTCTCACCTGACACTATTTCTTGCAGATCCAGCCCGGCTGCTCTCCAGTACTTATTTCCCAATCACTTTCTGGATTGCCTCTCCGGAATACTTGCAGAGAAAGCTATGAAACTCTCCCTCCCAATACTAGTTTCCCACTTAACCTTTCTCCAGGTTCTGGAACCATTGAGCAATCCACACAGTCAATTGTTCCTGGAAGAGATGTGCCAGTCTACTTCCCTATGTCCCTACTCATTGTTCTGTAACATTCTAGATCAAAGTGTCCCACCTTGGCCAATGTGTGTTTTCTTTCTCCCTAACAACCCCTTAAACTTAGGGGTTCCCTGAAGGCAGATTTTTTTCTTTTATAATTACATTCCTAGTCCTTTGGAGAGTGCTTGGCACATGGGAGCACTTAAATGCATTTTCATACATTCATTTATTCAATAGGGAGTTATTGAGGATTTCTGAGTAGAGGAGTGACATGATCCTTTCTGTGTGTAAGATAGACTATTCCAGGGGGCAGCTGGGTAGCTCAGTGGATTGAGAGCCAGTCCTAGAGACGGGAGGTCCTGGGTTAAAATCTGGCCTCAGACACTTCCCAGCTGTGTGGCCCTAGGCAAGTCACTTGACCCCCATTGCCTAGCCCTTACCACTCTTCTGCCTTGGAGCCAATACACAGCATTGACTCCAAGATGAAAGGTAAGGGTTTAAAAAAAAAAAAAGATAGACTATTCCAGCATTTATTGGAGGGAAGAAGCCCACATAAAAGCAAAGCTCTTGGAGAACAAAGGGGCAAACAATTTAAGGTCCAAACTGGTTGAATTTTCATTGTGATTTCTAAACCCTTTATTTTTCATGATTATATGCATAAGTGTATATATATATATATATATATGTATATATATATGTGTATATATATATTGTTTGTTTATATAACTATACATTATGATTTCTGTGTATATTTTAAGGCTCAAAGCTTCTGATTAGCTATTAAAAAATTAGGGTTTCATCCTGTCTTATCTGAAGGTTTTAGGAGGGACCCCATTTGATGGCCACATTTTACCAAGAGAAACCAGATCCATTATTGTTGGCCTCCTTCTGAATTGACTGAGGATCTCAGATCAGGGCAGTCTGAGGCAGAATATTAAGCAATAAATACCACTTGAGTAGCCTCTGCATCATCTGTGGAAGGATGTGAGTAGGAATTGAAGGGGTTCCAGATAAAGTTCAGGTTATTGTGCACTTAACTCCATGGACTGGGTGCTTATCTTTCTCTTTCTCCATCCCTCTGTCCTTCCATCCCTCTGTCCCTCTCTCCTTCCTTCCTTCCTTCCTTCTTTCCTTCCTTCCTTCCTTCCTTCCTTCCTTCCTTCCTTCCTTCCTTCCTTCACTTCCCTCCTTCCTTTCTTCCCTTCCCTCTTTCCTTCCTTCTCTTCCCGCCTTCCTTCCTTTCTTCCCTTCCCTCTTTCCTTCCTTCTCTTCCTTCCTTCCTTTCCCTCCCTCCCTCCCTCCCTCCCTCCCTTCTTCCTTCCTTCCTTCCTTCCTTCCTTCCTTCCTTCCTTCCTTCCTTCCTTCCTTCCTTCCTTCCTTCACTTCCCTCCTTCCTTTCTTCCCTTCCCTCTTTCCTTCCTTTCTTCCCTTCCCTCTTTCCTTCCTTCTCTTCCTTCCTTCCTTTCCCTCCCTCCCTCCCTCCCTCCCTCCCTTCTTCCTTCCTTCCTTCCTTCCTTCCTTCCTTCCTTCCTTCCTTCCTTCCTTCCTTCCTTCCTTCCTTCCTTCCTTCCCTTCCCTTCCCTCTTTCCTTCCTTCACTTCCCTCCTTCCTTTCTTCCCTTCCCTCTTTCCTTCTTTTCCTTCCCTCCTTCCTTTTTTCCCTTCCCTCTTTCCTTCTTTTCCTTCCTTCCTTCCTTCCTTCCTTCCTTCCTTCCTTCCTTCCTTCCTTCCTTCCTTCCTTCCTTCCTTCCTTCCTTCCTTCCTTCCTTCCTTCCTTCCTTCCTTCCTTCCTTCCTTCCTTCTTTTTCAGTATTGATCCTAAGACTGAAGGTAAGGGTAGAGTTACCTTCTATTTTAGAATCAATACAACTATCAGTTCCAATGCAAACAAGTGATAAGGACTAATGAAGTTTAGTTACTTGCCCAGGGTCACCCAGTTAGAAAGTGTCTGAGGCCTCATTTGAACCCAGGTCCCTCCAACTCAGGCCTGGCTCTATATCTACTGAGCACCTAGCTACCTCTCAACTTTCTGAAATTATTCTGGGTGAAGGGGTGGGGTTGGGGGATCTCAGAAGGGAAACTTTGCCAGGTTGAGGCAACAGGATCTCAGAACCACAAAAATGGAAGCCTATGTCTGAATTCTCTTTTCACCACTAAACACAGGCCTCACTTTCTTCATATGTAAATTGAAGAGACTGGATCAGACAATCTCTGAAGTCCCTTCTAGCATTTACATTCCTTGGTGTCTGGAAAGGAATCCCGGAAGGAAAGAAAAAAACAATTTTAGGGGGCAGCTGGGTGGCTCAGTGGATTGAGATCCAGGCTCTAGAGAGGGAAGGTCTTGGCTTCAAACTTGGCCTCAGACACTTCCTAGTTGTGTGCTCCTGGACAAGTCACTTAACCCCCATTGCCTAGGCTTTACTCTGCTTTGGAACCAATACTTAATAACCATTCTAAGACAGAAGGTAAGGGTTTAAAAAAACTGAACTTGAACCTCCGTCATCTGATTCCTGCTCAATTAATAGTTCTCTTAATAGTAGTTAGTTTTAGATCTCTCTTTGGAGACTTCCAAGCGGGAGGTTGTTTGCTTAAAACCTAGAGAATAACTTTGAAAACTGGTATAGAGGATAAACTCCACCAGTCCCCTGGGTTATTTTGGTGACATATTGTCATCAGTGGGCATCTAGGTGGCTCAGTGAGAGAGCCAGGCCCAGAGACAGGAGGTCCTGGGTTCAAACCTGGCCTCAGATATTTCCTCTTGGGGTGACTTTAGGCATGTCATTCAACCCCCCTTTGCCGAGCCCTCACCTTGGAACCAGTACACAGCATTGAATCTAAGACAGAAGGTAAAGGTTTAAAAAAAAAAGAAAGAAAGAAATTTATGTAGGAGAGAGCAAGCAGCCTTTTTTCCCCCTCTGTCCTCTCCCTTCACCCCATCGCTGGAGATAGCTGCTCTTCAGCCCTACTCCTGGAGAGTTTATGGAGCCAGAGCTGCTTTCCATTTTATGATGGGAATAAACATGGGTGGCAGCCCAGCCCCAGACTCTTCACACTCCAGTGCCAGGCAGCAGCAGCCACAACCATCCACCCAGAGGGGCTACTGGGGAATAGGAGGATTAGTAGAGAGGGTGATTTGGATTTGGAGGGGCTTTGGAATCTCTGGACAAGCTCCAGGGTATCTGATTTCCCAAGATAGCAAAATTCAAGAGCAACCCATAAATACCCACACAAACACACACACCCAAGCAGGGAGGCCAAGCCCACCCTGTCCTATGCCAAAGCTATTTAGAGTCGCCTAATTTAATATAATCTCTGGGCCAGGATCAGCTTGCCTTCCTTTGTTGTTTTTTTTTGTTGGCTGGTGTAGGGGGAAGAAGGAAAAGAAGATTTTTACTGGGGACAAAGAGAACTGTCTTAGCAATAAGCCTCTAGTTACCTTTCTTGCTGGGGGTTCACCCTGAGATGGACCAGCAGGCAGCTGGGAAGTAGCTTTGAGGAAAGGGGATAAGTTCCATCTTGGCACGGTGACTTGGGAAATAGAATCCTAGCTCCTAGTCAGGTGTCTCCCCCTACTCTTAGCTCTTCCTCCTTATATCTCAGGAGATGGAAGCACTTTGAAAATCATTACTTGGGGGCAGCTAAGGTGGCTCAATGGATTGAGATCTAGGTGTTGAAATGGGAGGTCCCAGGTTCAAATCTGATCTCAGACACTTCCTAGCTGTGTGATCCTGGGCAAGTCACTTAACTTCCCATTGCCTATCCCTTTCCTCTCTTCTGTCTTATAACCAATATGCAGTATTGATTCTAAGATGGAGGGTAGAGAGACAGAGAGACAGAGCGAGACAGAGAAGAGAGAAAGAGAGAGACAGAGAAGAGAGACAGAGAGAGAAAAAGAAGAAAGAGAGAGAGAAAGAAGAGAGAGAGAGAGAAGAAAATCATTAGTGAGCCCAGAGAAGTATGACCAGGATGGTGATGGGATATAAGAGCATGTCACACATGTCTAAGAGTTGTTGGAATTGGGAATGGATTTTTGTGTGAGAGAATATGTTCATTGTTTCTTTCTATCTTTGATCTCCTTGGGATATGCTCCAAAGATTGGTTTTCCAGAATTGGGTGGACCAATTCATAGTAACACCAACAGGGTATGAGTTTAACTGTCTTTCTGTGGATCCTGCAACACTGATTACTTCCATCTTCACAACACTGACTACTTCCATCTTCTTCCATCTTTGCCAATTCCCAGTTCTTAAGAGTAGAGAGAGGAAGCAGGGAGGCAAAAAATAAGGCATAGTAGAAATAAATTTGATCCATGAGTTTGGTCATCTGTGTTCTAGTTCTGGTTCTGTTACTGCTAGTTTTGTTGAGCAAGGGCTTGGTTTTCTCATCTGTAAATGGAGGAAACTGTGGAAAAGGATAAAGCAACTGCCCAGGAATAGCCTACTTAAGTAGACGGGAGTTGCCAAGGTCCTTTACAGCAATAAGGTCCAGCAGAACTTAAAGCTTTTCCAGAGAAACAGTTGGCCCAAGACAAAATCCCCATTCTAGCCAGTTCAGGGTTTCATTGACTGGGAACCTTGGGGCGGGGCTGGAGTTCAGAACCCCAGGGTGTGGTTAAAAATGATTGTAAGAATTTTAAATTAATTTTAAATTTTAAAACATTTTTCCATGTTTCCATGATTCATTTTGTTTTCCTCCCCTCTTCCCTCACCTCGCTGAGAGCCGACAAGCAGTTCCACTGGGTTGTACAAATGTTATCACTTGATGCTTATTTCCATATTATTCATTTTTGCTATAGAGTGACTTTTTAAAGCCTAAACCCCAAAGTACACACCTATATATACATGTGAGAAGTGATGTCATATGTTTTTCTTTTGCATTTCTACTCCCATAGTTCTTTCTTTCAATGTGGAGAGCATTCTTTTAAGTCCTGCAGGAGGGCTTGTTGCATTGCTACTGTAACAAAGTCCATTACATTGGATTTTTCCACAATGTTTTACTTTCTGTGTACAATGTTCTTCTGGTTTTGCTCCTTTCACTCTGCATCAGTTCATTGAGGTTCTCTCAGTTCATATAGAAATCCTCCAGATCATCAGAAAAAGAGAATTTAACTAGAATAGGAAGGGTAAAGACCACTGGGACCGAGGACTGAGGATGAGAAAATGGAGGGAACCAGGATGGTGGGCAGGTAAAGTATGTTTGAAAAATAGTTTCACCCCAAGATGTAAAATGGCAAAGTGACACCAGAAAGCCTTATTTTTTTTTTAAATGAAGCAGTATGGTTGGAGCACTTAAGAGTCAGATTTGCTTCAGATACTTCATAGCTGTGTGATGTTGGGCAAGTCATTTAACCTCTGCCTCAGTTTCCTCTTCTGTGAAATGAGGGGGCTGACTACTAAGGTTCCTTCCAGCTTTAAATCTAGGATCTGTATTACTATGGGTAAAAGGCTTGACAAACAAGTAATTAAACAAAGAATATTTTTCCACTTATCAAAACTATCCGGGCCTTCTCCTTTCTCTTTTTCCTTAGAGATGTTTTTTCATGGAAGTTTTTCTTGGATTCCTTATGTTCAAAATTCGTGGAATGGAGGAATTCAGGTGGAAGGAAGGAGTAATCTAGGGTGAGACTTCCCAAGAGAGATAATTCAGCATTTGTCCAGAGTGTGTGTTTGGGAGGAGTGAGGTGGAAATGAGAGGATGGGGGAGGTGTCACCTACCATTTTGGCACTTTTCCATGGTGAAGGAGGTAAGAGTAAAGGTACAATTGTAGCTGGTACTTTTTGGCAAAGGAATTTGTTCAGATTGCTGAACACTACAGAAATCCTTACGGAGTAAAAGCCAGTACCTATTTTCAACTTTTCTGAGATTGAAAAAAAAGGCAAAGATATTCTACCTACTTTCTGGAGAAACTCTCCATTCTAAACTTATCATAACTGGCATTTCAATAGTGTTTTAAGGTTTACAAAGTGCTCTCCATATGTTATCTCATTTGATTCTCATAACAATTCCATGAAATAGATGCCATTGTTGTTCCCTCCCCCCATTTTCCAAGTGAGAAACTGAGGCATTTAGAAATTAAGTGACTTGCCCAGAGTCAAACAGCTAATAAGTGTCTGGAGCAGGAAAACCCAAATTCAAATTCTGCCTTCGCTGCCTTAGAATAATGTTCAATCATTTTCAGTCCTGTCCTCTCTAGGCTTGAGGGGATTGGATGAGGTTTGTGGTACCGGAGAAAGAGTGCTCTCATTGGAATCAGAAGTTGTTGTTTTATCTTTTTGCTCTTGTGCCTGACCATTCCTGACTCCATTTGAAAATTTCTTGGCAAAGATATTGGAGTGGTTTGCCATTTCCCTTCTCTAGTTCATTTTCCATTTGAGGAAACTGAGGCAGCAGACAAGATTAAATGACTTGTCTAGGGCCACACAGCTAGTGAGTGTCTGAGGCTAAGTTTGTACTCAGAAAGATAAGTCTTTCTGACTAGGTCTGTCACACTGTGCCACCTAGAATAATGAGGGGATTCCAAAGCATTCTTAGGTTACTGGACCAAATATGAGATTAGAGCAAGAGGCACACAATCACAGAATCTCAGAGTGGGAAGCAAACTCAAAGGTCATCTAATCTGTTACCTGGTCAGAAATCATTTCTACAAGACTCCTGGCATCCGCCTTCTCTCAAGGACTGTTAGGGATGGAGAGATACTCCATAGTCAAAGCAATCTCCTCTACATATAGAGGATATTTTAGCCTTTCCTCTCCTTTTCCTTAGAGTAGTGTTTTTTTCATTAGAAAAGACTCTCTGGGCTAGCTAGATGGCTAAGTGGATAGAGAGCTAGGGTTGGAGAAGGGAGGTCCTGGGTTCAAAAATAGTCTCAGACATTTCCTAGCTGTGTGACCCTGGGCAAGTCACTTAACCCCAATTGCCTATGGATCACCACCTTTTCTATGTTGGAATGAATACTGAGTATCAATTCGAAGACAGAAGGTAAGAGTTTAAAAAGAATAAAAAAGACTCCCAACATCTCATATATGAATTGCTGCAATAGAAACCCAGGTGTCCAATTCATTCTGGACACCATTAACAGAAGAATCTTCCTAAAACAATAACAATAACCTACCTTTATAAAGATTCAAGAGTGTATTCCTCACATGGCCCTTTGGCAAATCCATCCTAGGAGATGGATGGTTCCTAGGACTTAGTGATATGGATTGGAACTCTAATTTCCCACTTCCACTGTGGGTCTAGACAGCCCCCTAGTTATCCAGTTGTATGTGTCAGAGGCAAGATTTAAGCCAAGATATAAGGGTTCTTGATGCTTGGCTCTAATACTGGACTTTTATCCAGAACCATGCTAGAAAGTTCAATGCAAATATTATTATTCTCAGCCATTTACTTTAGACTTCTAGAGCTCAAGGGAACTTCAAAAGTCTAGTTTAACTCCTTCATTTGATAAAAGAGGAATACAATTACATGACTTACTCAAGGTGATCTCATCAGAGGTAGGATTTGAACCCAGGTCCTATGACTCCAGAATGATTTGTACCTTAAAAACTGTCATGGGGGGAGGGAAAGCTGGGTATCTCAATGGATTGAGAGCCAGGCCTAGAGAGGTCCTAGGTTCAAATCTGACCTCAGATACTTCCCAGCTGTGTGACCCTGGGCAAGTCACTTAACCCCCATTGCCCAGCCCTTACACTCTTCTGCCTTGGAAACAATATACAGTATTGATTCAAAGATGGAAGGTAAAGGTTAAAAAAAAAACCTGTCACTAGAGGGATATAGATGAATAGAGTACCAGGCCCAGAGATGGGAGGTCCTGGGTTCAAATTTGGCCTTAGACACTTTCTAGTTCTGTAACCCTGGACAAGTCACAACCACTCTTCTGCCCTGGAACCATAGTTAGTATTAATTCTAAGACAGAAGGAAAGAGTCCCTGCCTCTTCAATGATTTCCTTTCATGATCCTTTAGTCTGGTTCCCTTACAGCCATATCTTCCAGTACTAATCTGCAATAGTCGAACTAGTTGCCTTTGTTTTGTTATCATTCAGTTATATTTAGTTATATCCAACTCTTTGTGACCCCACTTGGGGTTTTCTTGGCAAAGATACTGGAGTGGTTTGCCAGTTCCTCTTCCAGATCATTTCACAGATGAAGAAACTGGAGCAAAAAGAGTTAAGTGACAAACCCAAGGTCACATAGCTGGTAAGTGTCTGAAACCAGATTTGAACCCAGGAAGATGAATCTTCCTGACTGCAGACCTGGTACTCCAATCACTGAATCACCTAGCTGCTTGAGTACCTTTAACACTCATTCCCATGTCTGAGTGTTTGCTTTTGCAGTGGCCCACTAAGGAATAACCTTATCCTTTCTTTCTGCCTATTCAAATCCTACTTATCTCTCCAGGCCCACCTAGGATCCTGCCTCCTCCATGAAGACCGTCCTGACTACCCAAGACCTCATGCCAACTGATCTCTTTTCTGAGTTTAGGAAGATTATTTTCTGATTGTTTTAGTCTTGTTTTTCCAGTTAGACTGTAAACCAGGGGAAGGACTCTACAGCTCTTCTGCTCAGTTGTTTGTACATAGTAGATATCTAGCAAAACTTTGCTGACTAATAAATTGAATTGCAGAAAGGAAGGAAGAGGAATAAAATTTGTTTTTAAAGTCTAACCTCTTTTTTTGTCCTCTTCTTTGTCTCTCCTGGGAATATTCAAGGAGATGGCTTTGAGATGTAGTAGAAAGTACTAAACTTGAAGGGTTTACCTAGGGGTGATTAAATCCAAATTCTCATTTCACCTTCCACCATTTTACTACCTATGTGACTTTGGACAAGTCCCTTCATTTCTTGGGGGTCTTTGCCCTTCATTTGTAAAATGATAAGAATGGACTAGATGGTCTTTGGGGGTCTACTACCTCTAACCCTGTGGTTCTGTGATGTCCCATGTTTCTTCTGTACTGGATCACTTCACAGAAGAAAAAATTTTTATCAGCTACAGATATGCTGAAATGTTAGACCATGTATTTTATCCCTTCTAGGGCCATTTTTTTTTTTAGGTAGAAGGCATTGATCCAAAGGAGTTCAATTCAAGGATTGATCCACAGCAATCAATTTGATACATTTTGTCATCTGGACATAGGAAAGGGGAGGAGTACTTCTCAGGGTCCCTCAGCCTACTGGGATTAGTTTGAAGGCTGAATCGGGCAGAATAAAGTGGGCAAAGGGTTTGGGGAGAAACTCTATATTGATAGATTGACTCCCTTAAAAAGGCTTTCTTAATCCTAACTATAACTTGTCAGTACCAAAATACACCTCTCAAGTCCATGCTCAGGTTAGAAGCAGGGGTGTGCTGGAGCCAGCTCTTACCAGCCAAAAGTTACAATTTCCCCATGGGCATTTATACCTTGAAAACTGGCAAGTGCTACAAATAAAGGCTTGATTTATTGTTTGGACTGTCTAGACTTATTGTTCATCCTTCATTTCAAGGAAAGCCAATGGCATCATGGGGGGATGTCTTCACTTGAGCTTGAATTAGATTTAAGTGAGGCAGAGTTGCACAAAGTTGCCATCCTCAGTCTCTCTTCCGGAGTTATCCAATGGCAAGAAAAAAAATCAAGATGACTGGCAGTAGTCCAGGATGCAATAGGTGACCTTGGCATCTTCAATGGCTGACCACACTCTAAGCCTCCATTGGTATCTACTTCAACAGCTTTAAAGACCATTGGGACAAATTGTTCTCATCTACCCTATCTGCCAGGGGAAGTCTTCGCATGCCCGAGGGTAGATATCCCCTAGCTCGCCAATACGTTTGAAGCATGTCAGTTACCCTCAACTTGGGTTGACCCCTCTGCCAAGATAGTTTTATTGGTGTGTGGAAGCTGCACATACTACAGCTTCTTGGAGCCACAGATAAGAGTTGGATGAAAGATGGATACCGAAAATAGATAAACAGCAGCCCTCATGCCAGAGATGCTAGTCCTCCTTAAACACCCCATTCACCATTTACCCAAGTAATGGAGAAAATATTGATAATTCAGATTAAGCTGAAAATTGGGTCATGAGTAAAATATTTTCCCTAGAAATCCAGTTGTTAAACATTTGTCAGGACATCCTAGGTTACTGGGTAGGCTACTGCTAGGGGCATCAGACCCCCAAGATTTGGAAGGAACCTTTGATTGCCACCTATCCACCCTCCCATAACATCCTGAACAAGTCATCATCCAGAGCAGGCTACCTGCTCTGCCTGAAGGTTTCCAGAGATAGAGAACTCCCAATCCATGGAGGCTGTGTCAAGGAAGTTTTATCCCCTCCCCCTCCCGAGTAGCCTGTCCATCAAACATTCCTGAGATAGCACAGTTGTGCCAAGTTTTGCTATGGTCTACACACTGTGCATCAATAAAGGTCAAGGTTAGGGGATTCTGAGCAGGAGAAACAAGAGGGAATCGAGGACAGAACAGAGGAAGCAGGTGAGGGGAGGAAAGAGGAAAGAGACTGGCAGGCTAGGAACCATGCGATCAGGTTATTTGTTGTCTTATTGTCTACCCTCTAATAAACTTTATAAAATATATATCTGGGTAGAAATATTATTTTTAATTCTTACAAGGCAGATCATCCCACTTTTGGCCAGCTCAAATTCAAGTCAATAAGCCAGCTCTTATTGTTAGAAAGCCTGTCCTCTCATCAAACTGAAATCTGTCTCTCCACAATTTTCACCAGTGCTCTTAGTTCTGCCCTCTGGGCTGAACAAATTTAATCCTTTATCCACTTCACCCTCTTGGCAAAATAGGATAGTGGGTGGGGCCAGACTGTTTAAATTAGGGTTTGTGCTTGGGGACAAGTTCCCCAGGATTACTCCATCATGGAATATCTGGCTAGCAATAAGGGTGCTGCTTGCTTTCTCCTCTTCCTGACTAGAGAGCTGGCCAGTAGCTGGAGGGGATGGAGTCTCTTCCCTAGTAATAATTCAGTTCCTATCTTGTGTGGGCACGTCACTTTGTACCTCACCCTTGGGCTGTGTCATTGTCTTTATTAGCAGAGTTCCTAGGAAGCAGAGATCCCTGTTGAAGATACTGGGTAATCTCTCTCTCCTCTTCCTTACTCTGCCCTATTCCCGAGCCTCTGACTCTCCCAAGAGAATTGATCCCTCTCTTGGATTCAATAGATGTAGGTGGTCTTCTTCGTTGCTGGACCAAAGAGACAGGGAGATCCTTAATTTTTAAAGCAAGCCCTTCGAGCAGTAAAGGACCCTGGGAATTTTTTTTTTTAGCAGTTTATTCCTGGTTGGGAAGCATGAGGGTTAGGGAGGGCATGGCTAAAATGCATGTACTTGGTGAGACTAAGAATAGGCAAAGTAGGCAGCTCTTAGAAACTAGAGCACCCAGGCATATAATAGGATCATGGATATAGTTCTGGAAGGGATCTTAGAGATGTAGTTCAGCCTCTTTTCTTACACATATGGAAACGGAGGCTCTGAAAGCACATGTGAGTTACCTAAGGTCACACAGGCTTCAAGCCCAGACATATCATTTGATCTGATGTAGTATTCTTTCCAACACACCATATTGTTTGGCAAAGAGGCCAGAATAGGTTGAGGGTAACTAAGAGGCCTCAAACCCATCTGTAAGGGTGTCTGCCCTCAGGATGTAAAGAATTTCTTTGGAGAAATGGGTGGATGAGAACAATTTGTTCTAATGGCCCTAAAGGTAGCTGGAGCAGGCACCATGGAGAGCTGCATTTGGGGCCATTGCCAGTGTTCTTGATTTTTGTCTTGCCATTGGACTTGATTGACTTGAAGAGAGAGCAAGGCTAATGATTTTGTGCAACTCTGCCTTCCTCAAATCCAATTCACAAGCAAGTCAATGACCTCTTGGTATCATTGTCCATCTTAGAAAAACAAAGGACCTGCAATAATTATAGGGCAAAATGAGGGACAGCATGCAGTTTTCTAACCTTACTTTTTTATGAACAAACTTACTTTTTAAAAAAACCCTTAGCGATAAAAGAATGTCTGCCCTTTGATCCAGCCATAGCACTGCTGGGTCTGTACCCCAAAGAGATAAAGGACAAAAAGACTTCTACAAAAATATTTATAGCTGCGCTCTTTGTGGTGGCCAAAAATTAGAAAACGAGGGGATGCCCATCAATTGGGGAATGGCTGAACAAATTGTGGTATATGTTGGTGATGGAATACTATTGTGCAAAAAGGAATAATAAGGTGAAGGAATTCCATGGAGACTGGAACGACCTCCAGGAAGTGATGCAGAGCGAGAGGAGCAGAACCAGGAGAACATTGTACACAGAGACAAACACACTGTGGTATCATCGAACGTAATGGACTTCTCCATTAGTGGTGGTGTAATGTCCCTGCACAATCTGCAGGGATCAAGGAGAAAAAAACACTATCCAAAAGCAGAGGACAAACTGAGGGAATAGAAACACCAAGGAAAAGCAACTGCCTGACTACAATGGCTGAGGGGACATGACAGAGGAAAGACTCGGAGCGAACACTCTGATGCAAATACTAACAACATGGCAATGGGTTCAAGTCAAGAACACATATGATACCAGTGGAATCACACGTCGGCCACGGGGGGTGGGAGGGAGGAAAAGAAAATGATCTTTGTCTTTAATGAAAAATGCATGGAAATGATCAAATAAAATACTATAAAAAAAGAAAAGAAAAACCCTTACTTTCTGTCTTAGAATCAATACTGTGTTTTGGTTCTAAGGGAGAAGAGCAGTAAGGGCTAGACAATGGGGGTTAAATGACTTGTCCAGAGTCACAGAGCTAGGAAGTGTCTGAGGCCAAATTTGAACCCAGGACCTTCCATCTCTAGGCCTGGATCTCAATCTACTGAGTCACTCAGCTGCTCCCCAAACTTACTTTTGATGCTAGAAAATGCTCTTCTCAATGGTGCATGGGTATTCATATTGGATTTTTTTAAACTTGATACCTATTTCCATATTTTTCATTTTTGCAATAAAGTAATCTTTAAAGCCCAAATCCCAAATCATTGGGAATTCATATTGTGTTGGAATATACTGGCATAAAGGAAAATTTCCTAACAAGGAGAGCTCCCTAAAAGTAGAATGGAATACCCACCCTTGTTCCTAACCCTAGCATGGACTAGAGGGGTATCTTTGGGTACTACAGTGTTATTAGTTGAGAGGGCTTCTGGGTGGCTCAGTGGATTGAGAGCCCAGCCCAGAGATGGGAGGTCCTAGGTTCAAATCTGGCCTCAGACCCTTTTTAGTTGTGTGACCCTGGGCAAGTCACTTAACCCCCACTGCCTAGCCCTTACCTCTCTTCTGCCTTGGAACACAGAAGTATTCTAATGTAGAAGGTAAAAGTTTTTTTTAAAAAACTGTTATTGTTGGGGCTGAGAAGTCAAGGAAGTCATTATCAGTATGGATTGAGAAAGCAGTCAGTGGTCTTATTTTTGGAGGATTTCTCCCTTGCTACAGATGTTGTCGAGGGGATTTCTGTCCAGTCACTGATTGGATGGGAGAAATCAACAGGGTCCTTGTCATTTGCTCTCCCCGGACTTCAGTTTTCTCATCCATAAAATGAAGAGGTCTGACTGAGGTCCTTTCTAGTTCTGAGTCAACAATCCAGCCTATAACATGTATTCTATGACTGTAGATTTTAAGAGTCTATGATTCTAAGTCACAGAAGGCTCCAAGGCTCTGTTGGGCAGCAACAGAGTGGGCATAATTTTTAAATCTTGCCAAGGACACACAGATGTCTCATCCTGGCTCTGTTGATGCTATGCTTCTGACAGGAGGAATGGAGGAAAATAGCTTCCTTCCACTCCAGGGACTAGTTGGCTTGCGTGGGAAGGGGGTTAAGACTGGCAGGGTGTGTGTGTGTGCACGAGTTATGCTTTTGTCTTGAGCACGGAATGAGATAAGGAGTTGGCTGAGCCCTGATTTCAGCTGGGTGGGTTTAGTGGTTTGAGTCATCGGACTGATGGATCCATTTAATCTCATGGAGGGACAGGATGGTGCCCCCTGCCAGTCATGACTGTGTCTGGAACAGAAACTAATATTCCCATTCTGTGTCCTAGTCTCTGTGAATCAGGGTTATTAGTCTCATTTTTATAGGTAGTGAGACTAAGGCTCAGAAAGGGAAAAATAATTTTCTGGCATCACCCGGAGAATGAGTAGTGAGGATAGAAAGATAAAATGTTTGCTGGTTTGTTCCTGGACTTCGGGTGAGATTGCCAGGACATAATTGAAGCCAGGTTGGGGAGAGAGCTTACAAGAGAGGTGCCTACCTTACCACTCTTCTGCCTTAGAACCAATTCCCAGTGTTGATTCTAAGATGGAAGGTAAGGGTTAAAAAAAATTGGTACCTACCTGGCTTAGGGCACCAAATACCAAAGGGAGAGTGGGAACAGGTTTGGAGCTAGAGAAGCCCTTGGAGACCACCTGGTTCAACCCATTTAAAAGATAAGGAAATGAAGGATTTTAGAGGTCAAGCAAAGCACCCAAAGTTCTCTAGGTTGTAATGGGCAATTCTGACTTCTTGCCTATTGCTTTCTCCCTTAGACCAGACAGGTCCAAAGTTGTGAGTGATAACCATAGAACCTCAAAGATGCTTCCATCTTTGAGGGTAGCTAGGTAACTCAGTGGATTGAGAGTCAGACTCAGAGATAGGAGGTCCTGGGTTCAAATGTGGCTTCAGATACTTCCTAGTTGAGTGATCCTGGGCAAGTCACTTAACCCCCATTGTCTAGCCTTACCACTCTTCTGCCTTGGAAACAAGATACACTATTGATTCTAAGACAGAAAATAAGGGTTAAAAAAAAAATGAGTCCTGAACAGTCATCTAGTCTGACTGCTATTCAGAGCATAAATTCCTTGCATTTTCATGCACCATTCATGGTAATGTTTTTTTTTTGTCAAACTCTTTTTTTAAAAAATATATTCTGCCCTCCATCTCTGTATAGGCTTTGTGCTTTTATACCTTCTTGCCCACGCTGCTATCTCTGCTTCAAGTGCCCTTCTTTTCTGTCCCTTTAAATGCTTCCTCTGCCAGAAACCTCCCCAGATCCACTGGGAAGTTATCTTCCTTCTCCTCTCTTCTCCTCTCCTTTCCCTCTTCCCTCACTGATGGGTCATTTTATATTAGAGTTATTTGTGCATATGTCCTGCCATCTTAAACTAGAAACTTCCTGAGGTCAGGGATCATGTCATCTCTCAGATTCCCAAACATCCAGTCCATTACTCTGCACACAGCAGTTCTTTAATAGCACATGTATTATTATAATTTTTTTGAACTCTTACCTTTGGTCTTTGAAATTATACTAAGTATTGGTTCCAAGGCAGAAGAGCGGTAAGGGCTAGACAATGGGGGTTAAGTGACTTGCCCAGAGTCACACAGCTAAGAAATGTCTGAGGCCAGATTTGAACCCAGGACCTCCCATCTCTGGGCCTGGCTATCAATCCACTGAGCTATTCAGTTGCCCCCAGGTGCTATTAGTATTCCCATTTTACAGTTGAGAAACTGAGGGTCCAGGTAGTGTCTAAGACCAGAACATGGGTCTTCCTGATTCCTGATTCAATTTCCTTATCTACTCCCCATCTGACTTCAGTGCTACATCCTCTATGCCACCTGGTACTCAAAGTAAGAGCAAAGTGTGTAGACATCAGAATAAATACCTTAAGCCCTGACATCATCAGAATATCTCTGTAAATGACTCCAGGTTTAAGGTGGGTAATAGAAGCTGGCTTCTTCTTAGGAAGAAACACTAGTTTTTTGTTTTTGTTTTTGTTTTTTTAAAAAAGGGCAGAGAGTGAAGCTAGATGAATATGCCAACTTTCCATGGCTGTGTGACAATGGGGCAATGAAGTGGTAAAGTGAATAGAGTGCTGAGCCTGGAGTTCAAATCCAGCTTCAGAGAGTAAGTCACTTAACCCTGGTTGCCTCAGTTTCCTCAACTAGAAAGAGATCTGGAATAGGAAATGGAAAACCCCTCCAATATCCAGTCAAGATAACTTCAAATGGAGTCACCAAGGGTCAAACACAACTGAAAATGGCTAAACAAAAACCCAGTATGCATTGTGCTATGTGGGTGAGAAAACCACCAAAAATGGGTCAGAAGACTTGTATGCATATCCTGGATCTGGTCCCGGTGGAATCCATGACCACATGTCACTTCAATTCTCTGGGTCTAGGATTCTTCATCAGTGATGCACAGGAAGGTCTGGATCTCTGATTTCATTGTTTTAAAGGGTTTCTTCTAGAAGGTGGAGGTCAGCACCGTCTCTGCAGCTTAGTGCAGCCTTGGAGAGTTGTCTAGAGCCTTGACAAAGACTAGGTTCACACAAGTATTCTATTTCAGAAGTGGGATTTGAACTCAGGTCTTAATGGCTCCAAGGCTGCCTCTCTCTAGAGTCATCAGGCCAACCTGCCTCATCTGGGAAAATAGGGATAAGGAGACCTGTACCAGGGGTATGCTGCATCCACTCAAAGTGGGAGAGCAGTTTGTTGCATGTTTAATACAGGGGCAGCTAAAGTAGTGCAGGAGAGTGTGCCAGGCCTGCAGTCGGGAGGATCTGGGTTAAAATCTGGCTTCAGACACGTCTAAGCTGAGTGACCCTGGGTAAGACACTTACCCCCAAGTTCTATTGCTGACTGCCTTGGCACCCATAGTTAGTATTAATTCTAAGATAGAAGGTAAGGGTTAAAAAAATTTTTTTTTTCAGCATGGAAATGTGCAAATGCTACAAATCAGGGTTCAATTTATTGTTCTGGTGATTGTCTAGACTTAAGAAAGTATTGGAGAAAATGCTGGCAGTGCAGATTAAACTTAAAAGTTTGTTGTGCATATATTTTCCCCTCTCAGAAGACTCAGCTGTTTATCTTTTACCAATGTATCCCTGCCTATATAAAATTATTATTTTTTAAATCCTTACCTTCTGTCTTGGAATCCATACTAAATATTGGTTCAAAAGCAGAAGGGTGGCAAGGACTAGGAAATTGAGGTTTAAGTGACTTGCCCAAGGTCACACAGCTAGAAAGTATCTGAGTCCAGACTTGAACCCAGGGCAGGCCTGGCTATCTATCCACTAAACCACCTATCTGCTCTTTGGCTGAATAGAATTTTACAA
Organism: Monodelphis domestica; assembly: GCF_027887165.1. Lineage (NCBI taxonomy): Eukaryota > Metazoa > Chordata > Mammalia > Didelphimorphia > Didelphidae > Monodelphis > Monodelphis domestica. The sequence goes on from NC_077227.1 coordinate 253,205,136, forward strand.
GTGAGATTATGGGATAGGTCATAGTTCAAAACTGCTGGACCTCAGAGGTCATCTAGCCCAACATTCATTTTTGCAGGTAAATAAATTTTGTTCCAGAGGTTAAGTGACTTACCAAGGGTCACACAGACAGTGAGTGGAAATAAAAAAATGAGAACTTGGGTTCACTGACTCCAAAACTGGCACCCTTTCAATTGAACCTAAATCAGAGTGTCTCCTAGATAAAGCATAAGAAGCGTTCTTTAAGGGCAAAGTAGTATATAAACATGAGTTGTTATCATTATTATTATCTGCATGGTCAAAGTATGCTCGTTTTGTGACCAAGGGTGTAATGGATGGTCCACGGACTGGTTGATGGATGGGAACTGGTCTCCCTGTTTTTATGCTACCATCTTTGTACTCAGCTCACATACAAGGTCCTTTCCCCTTTGCTAGAGGCTGGATAAAATAAACCTAAGGCTCCAGCTGGAAAAAGCTGGGTGATTGTGTCTGCTTTCTTAGGGGGAAAGATGTTTTAGATAGAACAAAGCCTATAAAACCTCTTGCTTCTCCAGTCTTTTTTGGTTTAAATGCAGGTGCTGGAAGGAGAGCAGCTCTTATCTGTTTCCCAATGGAGGTCACATTTCCCTTCCTCCTCTTGCAGAAGATCTTAGATTTATAGCTGGAAGGGGTCAGTGAGATCAGATAGGCCAGAAGTTCTTCATCTTTCTTTGGATGAGGGATCATTTCTCAGAATAATATCTGTAAGCACATAAATTACAAAAACAACACAAAATTACAAAGAAAACTCATTTTTAATATAAGTATGTATCCATATGTATGTATATGTGTGTATGTACACATACATACAATATGCACACATATAAAAAACCTGGGTCTCCCTATTTTTGAGCAGGCTGAATGTTCAGAAACTGTTCACAGGTCAAATTCTGGGGAGCTTTCATCATTTTCATTTTTAAACTGGGCCAGTTTTTTTCCACTTTAGGCAATCTGGTGGCCCCCCACTTCTAAGGATTCTCCATATTGATGTGCCCCTCTTAGTAGGGATATCCATATCCCACTGACATAGCCCACTGCAGTTTAGAACACCTGGATGAAGAGCTCCTCCATCCTCAGCCTCCCTCATGGCAGGGATAATAGCCAGAAGTTATCAAAATATTAAAAAACAAAAACAAGTTCATGGATTTCCAGGTGGAGAACCTCTGATCTAGTCCAACCTCTTTGTTTTACAGATGAGGAAACTGAGGCCCAGGGAGGTGATTTGTTTAAGGTCTCACAGCTTATAGTAAGTGGGCATCTCAACCCTGGTCCCCTGCTTTCAAATTCATGATGCAAGTAACTGAAAATTAAGCTATTTGGCTCTCACACAAAAAGCTCATTCATTCATTGTCCTTCCTCAGTTCATTTCTCCTGCAGAACCTGCCTGGAGCTGAAGGATGAAAAAATGGTGGGACTTGGACTGCACTGACAAGGCAGAGGTGAAGCGCTGGCTGTGAAATGCAGCCGGGTCCCAGAGCCATTTGGGAAGCCCAGGCTGCCCTGGAAGAAAGGAGGGTGGCCACAGGAGTAGCGGGGTGAGGGAGGGAACAAGGAAGGAGAGAAAATCGGGAGAGGAATTCCGAATGGACCTGCAGCACACACTCGTGCACAGACAGACTCCCATCGTGAAGACAGGGGGAGAAACAACAAAAGCCACTTCATTTCTCTTCGTACTCCAGGGCTTCAGGAAGAAAGCACCCCCCCCCCCCCAATGCTGAGTCAGCAGCGTCTGACAAATTAGTCTGAGGGAGAGGCTGGGGTTCTGGCTTCTGGAAATTAGCATGCAGAGAGCTTGGGCTGTGCTTCAGTGAATGAATGAATGCTTGGAGGGGGGGTGGGAGAAAGGGAGAAGGAGAGAGAGGAAGGAGGGAGGGAAAGAGACAGAGGGAGAGGGAAGGGATGAAAGGAGAGGGGGAAGGGAAGGAGGGAGAGAGGGAGAGGGAAAGAAAGAAGGGAGGGAGAGAGGGTGAGAGGGAAGGAGGGAGGGAGGAAGGGAGAAAGAGAGAGAGAGAGAGATTGCTTATTTCCTCCCCCCCTTCCTAGCTGTGCCTTGTCGGCCTGCGGGTGGGGGGTGGCACTCAGGGATCTGGAGGAAAGGAAATAACTTACTTTTGACTTTGCAAACACTTTGGATTTTGCATTCCCAAGGTCATGCAGTCACTGGCTTCCGGTTGGAGTAGGGAGAGCAAATCAGGAGCAGGCTTATTACTGAGACACTTTGCATGGAACCTTGGAGGAGAAGGGAGGTTGGGGAGGCAGACCGGCAGGAGGGGAGGGTAAAGTGGATGCCAGCCTCGGGAGAAGGCAGAGCTCTCGGGAAAGGGAGCAGAATTGGAAGAATGGTCACTAGGGAAGAACAGCAGGGCCAGAATCAAGGAGAAAACGGTTTAAGGCTCTGAACCCTTCTTTGGGAGCATGGGGAGGGGGGACACTGATATTAGGGCTGTTTATATCTAGGATGATAAAGGATAATCATAAGGATACAGGAGCCAGGTAAATCACTCACTGCCCCTTCCTTATTCTTTGTGTTCATGGTATTTATTTTTCTATTAACGAGCATTTATTTCTGTCAGTGGGATATGGATATCCCTACTAAGAGGGGCACATATATTCTCTCCCCATCATTACACACACACCACCCTCAAAAAAAACAAAACACTCCTTCTAACAAATATGTCTAATCAAAGCAAATTCTGCCATCATCCAAGTTTCCTGCAGTCTTAAAGGGGAAAAGCAATCCCCAGAGAGAAGCCTGGGGTCGAGACAGGGAGAGGACACTCCCAACCAACCCATGGTTTCTTCTGTTGATAGATCCAGGCTTTATGGGATGACTAGATCGATCTTTTATGAGTTGGGTATTCCCTAGCAGTAGCTGGGGAAACCCACTTCAGTTCTCTCTGCCAGCTTGAAGACTGCCTTCCTGGCCAAAGAGAAGGGTTAAAAGTCTTCGGGTCTTTTTGGACTGGACTCAGCTCATTCTTTCCTTTGTCACCTCCATCTTGGTGAGAGGCAAAGTGGATTCACTTTCTCTGGATACACTATGAAGAGTGGAGGTGGAAAGGAGGCTCATGGAATCATTAGATTTTGACACTGGAAGAATCCTTAGAGGTCATCGTGTCCAAACCCTTCATTTTACAGAGGAGTCAACAAAGGTTTCTGAGGTGAGATTTGACATCAGGTCTCTTCTTGACTGCAAGTCCAGCACCCTAAGCCTTCACTCCAATAGAGTCCTCTAGAATTAGGAATCTGTCAGACAGACAGACAGAGAGAGAAGGAGACAGACAGACAGAGAAAAGGGGAGGGAGGGGGAGAGAGAGAGACAGACAGAGAGACAGAGAGAGAGCCTGCATGGCATGGTGGGAATATGTCAAAGGACCTGATTTGAGTCCCCATAAATATTTCATATATGATGATGGAATAAAATAATCTCTGAGATCCCTTCTGATTTCTGATCTGTCTCAGTTTTCTCCTCAGTAGAAATGGCTTCCCTGCCAGAGATACTGTTAAGGGGTTGTATCAGGGGGTCCTTGTGAAGCATGATTTTTTTTTTCTGTTAAAAATTTGCCAAAATGGAGGCAGGGGAATCTGGGAACTGCTGGGTAAAATAAAGGGCGTGTGGCCAACAGGAACCTTTACCTTGGGCACATCAGTGGGAATGGTTTCCAAGCAACCATTTTTTTTTTTGAGAAGGAAGATTCCGCTGAGTCACATGGCCCTGAGCATCTGTCTCTGCAAAGGTGTTCCCTCTGTGACTGTGGCTTTCTCTGTATTAGCCTCACCTGGGTAAACAAAGCAACTCAAGATGGACTTGGCAGGGGGAGGATATCTATCTCTATCATCACCAGGACTGCATTGTAGAAGATTCTCAGCCCTGTTCCCCTCCCCTCTTCTGGAACAAGGACAGGCTTGCTCCTAGGTCGGTTCTTGTTCGCCCCTCCCAATGTCACTCATAACACCTCCTGCTTCTTTGCAGGACTCGATCGTCCTTCGCCTTCCCCCCTAAACCCAGGATGTTCCCACAATGAAAACTGACTACTTCCCCTCCCCCCCTCTGCTCCTCCCTCCCTTTGACTTTGTGCTTCTCCTTCCCAGAATCCTGGATTAGGCTGATCACCTCTGACAGGGGAGTGTGAGGGCCTCCTTGGAAGCCTGAAATGCAGCCAGGAAATGTCTGAGTACTGTAGACAAATGCTCCAGAGAGGAAGTGACTGCTCCTCAGTCTTTTGTCCCTCAAAGAGACTTTTTCCTTCCCGGAACTTCCAGAGCCTTGCATACTTGGAATCTCACCCTAGTGGGTTGGGTGGAGTTGCTGTTAGGGGAAGGGCAGGGCAGAGCAGTTGGGAGAGTTATCCTGGTGTGATGACTTGGAAAAACCAGAGAGGTAAAGATTTTTATTCAATACTCAGCAATCTCACTGGTCTTAAGCACTACCAAGCTGGTGAAGCAGTAGCCCACCTCTAGGCAGAGGGAGGAGAAATGGAGGTGGTCCAGGAAAAAGAGTTAGTGGGACTTCTGGAAAAGAGAAAACTGGAAGCCAAAAAATGAGAGAGCAAAGGCTCACGGGTATGTGTACCTATAGATTGGCCATGGGAAATGGTCACACTGTAGAAATTTCTGCTCAGAATTTTGAAGTTGGAAGAAATAGAGGCTGGGTTGTCTAACCTATTCAGCTTTTCATTGTCATTTACAAGTCTCATTTAATTCCATAATGCTAACCACAGATGACTTCCAAACCTGCATTCCCATCTTTGCCCTCTGATCTGAACTTTAGACCCACATTTCCAGTTGTCTGGAGGATATCTCCATCTGGATGGAGTTCCGCTAATGCCTCAAACATGTCCTAAATAGGGGCTTATCTTCTCTCTCTTAAATGTGTTGTTTTTTCTAACTTCATTTCTTCTGTCAGTGGCACATTGAGCCTCTCATATTTCAAACCTTGTTGTTATCTTCTTAGTCAACAAGCATTTGTTAACTACTTACCATATGCCAGGCTCTGTGCTAAGCTCAGGGGATACAAAGAAGGCAAAAAATAGTCCTAATTCTCAAGGAGCTCAGTCTAACAGGGAGACAACATGCAAATAACTATGTACAAACAAGATACATTCAGGATCAATTGGGGATAATCTCAGAGAAGAGGGAAGGCTGTAACAGTAAGAAGGATTGGGAAAGAGCTCTTGCAGAAGGTAGAACTTCAGCTGACTTAAAGAAAGCCAAGAAAGGGGCAACTAGGAGACTCTGTGGATAGAGAGCTAAGCCTGAAGACAGGAGGTCCTGGGTTCAAATTTGATCTCAGATACTTCCTAGTTGTGTGACCCTGGGAAAGTCACTTAACCCTAATTGCCTATCTTTTCCTCATCTTCTCCCTTGGAACTGATACTTAGTTTTTCAAAAAAAGCCAAGGAAGCCAGGAGAATGAGAAGCGGAAAGAGATCATCCCATGCCTGGGCAACAATCAGTAAAAATATTTGGAGTTGGGGAGATAGAGTGTCATGTTTGGGAATAACAAGGAGTCCAGTGTTACTGGATTAAAGTGGGAGGGGGGCAGTGTGGAAGGACAGCATATGAGCGCTTTGAATGTCAAACAGAGGATTTTATGTTTGATTCTGGATCTACTGAAGTTTATTGAATAGGCAGAAAGTAGAGTGGAATGGGGGGGAAGGTGGTGGTGGTAGTATGCTGTATGATGTGTTTAGACCTGTGCTTTATGGAGATCAGTTTGGCAGGTGAGTGGCAGATGGACTGGAGTGGGGAGAGCCTTTGATACAGGGAGACTAATCAGTGGGCTATTGCAATAAGCCAGGCATGAGACTATGAGAGCCCACGCCAGGGTGGCAGCTGTGCCAGAGAAAAGAAGTGGATGTCTATGAGAGGTTTTACAAAGTCTGAAATGACAAAAATTGTCAACTGATTGGATATGGGATGTCACCAAGATCTAGAAAGGATGATGATGATGATGCCTTTAAAAATAAAAGGAAAGTTAGAGGAGAACAAGCCCTATCATTATTTTCTTTACTTTAGAGTCAAAGAAATAGACCAAGAGAGGACTTGTCCAAAGGTCAAGGGGTGCTTTGACTTTCTTTAATCTACATATAGGCATCTGAAATTTCAAAAGGAATCAAATCATAGCGCAAGAAGAGAAGGCAAGAAATAAACATTTACTACATGCTAGGCACTGTACTAAGCACTTTACAAACATTATCTCATTTTGCCCTCACAAGAACCTTGGGAGATGGGTACAATTATTATCCCCATTTTGTTGTTGTTTCACTCAGTTCCTGACTCTTTACTCTTCCTGACCCTGTTTAGGGTTTTCTTGGTAAAGATTCTGGAGTAGTTTGCCATTTCCTTCTTCAACTCATGTTATAGTTGAAGAAACTGAGGTTGGCAGAGATTTAGTGACTTACCCAGGGTCATCTAACTAGTAAGCTTCTTAGGCTGGATTTAAGCTCAGGACATTGAGAGGAAGGGATATTGAACTAGAAATATATTTAATCTTCTTTCTAGCTCTTAGATTCATTCATCTTGCTTTTTAGAAACTTTGTGATCATTCATTCATTCATTTAATATTTATTAGGGAAACTGTGATATGAAAGGTTATGTGGAGAATACAGATGCCAAAGTAGTAGGAGTTGGCTGTATACAATGTGTCCCAGGTGCCTCCTGTTGTTCAGTGGTAATAGCAAGCCACTCCTGGCTCCTGTATTGCATTCTTCAAACCTACAGAAAGATGGTCCATCAGAATTAATTAATTAATTAGTCCAACCCTTGGGCAAGGAGCTTTGTTGAGGAAGTGGCCTTGGGAGTTTCTGCAAAGACCATAGTACCTCCACCACTCATCAGAGGGATCTAAGTTATGGACTCTTAGACTCCTACTCATACCCCACCAGCCTAAATCCAAGCTAACCAGCTCTTATGGTTCATGGATCAGCAGTCATGGTGGCCTGGTTCAATCTTGTTCTGGGGATATGAAAGCATTGCTCTGACTCTGCCTAAGTATTGCCTGAATCTCACCTCTCCAGAGCTTTGGTGGAATCTTTACCCTACGTCTTAGCTAAGACCTAACCATGGGATCTGTCCAGAATTTGCCTTTGCTACATCCAACTTGGGTCACAATCAGTTAGCAAATGACCAGATTCAGCTGTCTCTTCTTTCCTTCTGGAAGAGAGAAGATGATTGGATAGAATTGTCAATCTGGAGTTTTTCTCCAGGGAGAACTTTTAAAAGGGGAGAAGACCAAGAGCTTGTCTGCACACAGAATATATCTCTGTCTCCTTGAATGGCTCTGTCTCTGACCCAATCTTGTCCTTATGGGGTCTCCCTTTCAATGATCTGTGGATTTAGTGCCCAGGGTTTCTCAGGATCCCACATGAGATGAAAAGTGTTATAGAACCCAGACCAAGGGTGTATAATATTTTTATATAAGTTTTATGTAATATTTTTATATAAAACAAAACTTTCCTACCTTTCTTCTTGCCCCTCCACTATAATATTAGTATCTAGCATTTATATTGTGCTTTGTAAGCATTTTATATAAATTGTCTCACTTGATCCTCAAAAATAACCCTTTGAGGTAGGTGCTATTATTATTGGCATTTTACACATCAAGAATCTAAGGCTTAGAAAGGTTAAGGATTTGTCACACAGCTAATAGGAACTGAGGCAGGACTCTAAGTTCATCCTGCCTCCTAACTGCTCCAACCTATATATCCCATCTGGGTATCAAGAGTATGTTGTTGTTCAGCCACATCTGACTCTTTTTGATGCCATTTGTGATTTTCTTGGCAAAGATACTGCAGTGGTTTGCCATTTCCTTCTATAGCATTTTATAGATGAGGGAACTGAGGCAAACAGGGTTACATGACTTGACCAGCATCACATAGCTAGATTTGAGGCTAATGTTTGAAATATATATATATATATGTATATATATATATATGCATATATACACACACACATATATATACATATATATATATATTTTTTTATTGTATAAATAGTTGAATTTAGGAGAACCCAGAGTTGAACTCAAGCACATAGTGTGTGAGGCTAGATTTGAACTCATGAACATGAGCCTGCCTGATTCCAAGCCCAGTACTCCAGTCATTTTGAAACCCATCGGCCCAGATATCAAGAGGATAATTAAGTCCAATTTGCCTAACAAATTTGTGATTTCCACAGGATTTGAGGGTATGAGAAGACAAAAGATCTGGAAATAAGATAGAAGTAAGTGAGGGTGGAGGTAGGTGGAAGAAAGAGTCTAGAATATGTGGAAAGATTTTGTGACAAGATCAATTAATTTATTTCCAAGGGATTAGACCTTAGAAATGTGACCTTGAGGCATCATCTGTCCAGACTGGACCAGTACCAAGGAGTAAAAGTTTCTCCTCAGAGTTCTTCCCAAGGGAGAAACTAGCAAAAGGATAACTGCTCTGGGCAGCCTCAGAGCTCACTCCTCCGGAGTGTCACCACCCTCACTCCCCTGGTTCCATATAATCCCAAAGCTTACAAGTCATTCACCAGCTGGCATTTTGCCAAGGCTCCTGACAAAGACAGGGATTTTTGCCCATTCATCCTAATTCAGTTTCCTGTGTTTATGGTAATGAAACAAAAATAAAAGAGATCACTGCCTGTAGAGGGAAAAAAATCTGCTTAGAACCGAGAATCTTTGCCCTTCTTTGGCAGGTCCCCTTCCTCTTTTGCTTCAGCAGAGGTGAAAGATGAGAGGGGACAGAGAGGTAGCCAAGGCCACAGAGCAGAGAGAAGAGAGAGAGAGGGAAGGAGGAGGAAGAAGAGGAGGAGGAGGAAAAGAAGGAGGAGGAGGAGAAGGAGGAAAGGCTGCCTAAGGAAAGGACGAGTAGGTGGGATTGATGGGGGCAGACCATGGTGGGGAGGTGGAAGGATTTTGCTGGCTTGAGTGAATGAGACAGCGGGTTTCAGGGAGGGTGAGGAAATCGGCCAAAAAAGCCAAGAGAGAAACCCAAGCTCAGTGTGGTGGCCTAAGCCGTTACTATGGAAACACCAGCTGCTGACTGCATTCCCTGTTCCCCCTGCACGGCCCTTTCCGCTGCATTGTTCAGAAACTCTGCAAGGAGGAAAAATCTGGATTGGTTTCCCTGGGGAGATATTTCTCGTGCTTTTATTTCTCAAGCATCCCCTTATGCCTAAGGACAGCCTGGGACATGACCCTCTATCCCTTTGAAAGGTCCTTAGTAGCAGGGGAATATGGACTGATGCAGAGAAAGGGAAGAAGCACCAGAGGAAAAGCATACATAATGGTTCCAATAGCCATGTGAACAAAAGAAATACGCCAGGCTTCGTATTCAGGTTAAAGTCAAGGACCAACATTGGGTCCAGAAAACAAGCAAGTCATTTTCCTTCTCTTGATAGAGAGGTGGGTTACTATGGAAGCCAACTGATGCATACCCTGACATCCTTGGACTTTAGGTCCGTTGGGTTTGCTTGCTGTTTTTCTTTGTTATGGGGAGAACCTCCCTGGTGTTATGTGTTTGTATGTAAGTGGTAGTACACCTGGAAATGACTGTGATATCAAGTCAGAAGGTATCCATAAAACTTAAAATAGGAAAGAAAGGAAAATATGGAGAGCATACCTCCATATGTGATTTCTTTGGATTGTGTGCCATACCTCACATGTATCCCCATGCTCTAACTGGGCTCTACAATGGTGCAAGCAGCCTAAGTTAGCTTGTATGCTGCCTTCCTTAAGCCTACAGAAAGGCTTTGTTGTTGTTCAGTCATATCTGACTCTTCATTTGGGGTTTTCTTGGCAAGGGACCTGGAGTGGTTTGCCAGATCATTTTACAAACAAGGAACCTGAGGCAAATAGGGTTAACAGCCAGTAAGTGTCAGAGGCGGCATTTGAATTTAGGAAGATGAGTCTTTCTGACCCCAGGCTGTGTACCCTGATCTATAGCACCTCACTGCCACTTAGCCACCCCCTACAGAAAGGGAGTATGCCACCATATCAATTATCCAGCAAGGGAATGTAGTATCTGATTTACTTCATCAGGTGAGCCACCAACAAAGGAGTCTCCATAAGCTTTCTCTGGAGCATGTATAGGAAAGTCTCTCAATAGACTACAGTATTCCCTTTGCTCACCACTAGTCTGCCCACATATGTCTTCTCTCATAGTAGGTATTAAGTAGCAAGTGGTGGCGCTAAACAGATTAAACCCATGTTTGACCAGATTAGGAATTCAGCTGGGAAATGACATAGAATGTGGATAAAAATATTTTAAAAAGAAAATTTATTAGTCAAGGACCCCCTGGCTCACACCTGGAATAGCTTCCCTTAGTCAACAACTCTCTCATTCACAGATAGAGTTATTCACCATTTAGTGACAACCATTTCAAAACCAGTAACAAGGGACAGCAAGGTGGCTCAATGGATAGAGAGTCAGGTCCAGAGATGGGAAGGAATCAAAGAACTCCCTAAGAAAAATCCCCAGGGCCAGATAAATCACAAGTGACTTCTATCAAACATTTAAAGAACAACTAACCCCAATACTATACAAACTATCTGACAAAATAAGCAAAGAAAGAGTTCTACCAAATTCCTTTTATGAAACAAATATGGTACTGGAGATGGGAGGGAGACCCTGGGTTCATATCTGGCCTCAGATGCTTCCTAGTTGTGTGGTCCTGGGCAAGTCACATATGCCCAAATTGCCTAGCTCATACCACTCTACTGCCTTGGAACCAATACACAGTATTGATTCTTAGCTGGAAGGAAAGGTTTAAAAAAAAAGAAGGGGAAAAAATTCTACCCATTCTTCACAGTTCAAATGCCACTTCCCTTTCAGAAAGTCTTCCTTGACCCTTCCAGTCAGAAACAATCTTCTAATCTTTCATAGAATTTTATAATTCTGAGACATTTATCTTGTTCTGTTCAGTTATTGCTCTTCTGCCTTGGAACCTATATTTAGTATTGATTCCAAGACTTAAGATAAGGGTTTAAAAAAATGATAACCAAACTGTTAGGCGTCCCTGTGTGGAACCCCTCTATCTCCAATCATCTCCCCAAATGCCTCCTATTTGGGGGTACAATTGGGAAATTCTTGAACTGCAGGTGCCCACAGATAATGGAAGAAGAATAAAGTTGTGAGGCCTGGGATGGCTGATTCTGAAGCTCTGGACCACAGAGTAGAAATAAAAAAGGCAGGGGGCATTCAAGGAGGGAGATTAGCATTGCTGTCCCTGGCTTTTCAACCCAGAATGATTAGTAATTGTTGACACCCTTATGTGCTCAAGACTTTTTCTTCTTCTCACATTTAGGTTTTTATGAAGATCTTTTCTTCTACTGGTGCTGGGTACCACAGAGCTCCCAGCAGCCTTCAGCTGCCACCTCCCCACAGCAGCCTCCTCCCAAAGTCACCTCTCACCTGGACTGTTGCAATCGGTCATCTTCCCTATATCTTCTCCCCTCTCCAAACCAGTTCCCACACTGCAGCCGACATTAAACACTTAAAGAATAAGTCTGACTGGTTCATGGCACCTCTGCTTGAGACTCCAATGACTCCCTCTTGCCTCAGACTTGTGTGCTGTAGCCTAGGCTGTCCTCATGCCCAAAGCATGGAAATCCTGTCTTCATATCTGCTTCTTGCAACCCAGGTTCCCTTGTGATGGAATTCTACTGTGCTATAAGAAATGACAAACAGGTTGGCTTTAGAAAAAACATGAAAAGACTTGCATGAAATCCTGCAAAGTGAAAGGAGCAGAACCACGAGAATGTAAACAGCAACAGAAATATCATTCGAAGAATTATTGTGAATGACTAAGCTATTCTGAGTAATTGAAAATATAAATCAGCTATGAAGGAAAATGCAATCCACATCCAGAAAAGAACCGATAGAGGGAAATAGGCATTGCACGGTTCTACTTATTTATCCATATCAACTGCTGACCTTCTCTAATGTGAGGCTGGAAGGGAGGGAACTCGAAATGTAACCAAAATATTTTAATTTAAAAAAAGGATTCAGCCTTCCTTCAGGGCTTAACTCAGTTCTACTTGAAGTCTTTCCTGATTCTCCAAAGCTGCTAGTATCTGCCCATCTTTCTAATGTTATTTTACATTTATTTTGCATTTTACTCATCTGTGTCCATGCCATTTCCCCCAAATAGGCTATAGTAACCTCGAAGAGAGCAAGGGATATTTTTCAGGAATGTCTGAGATCAGATTTGAACCTTGGTCCTCCCAACTCCAGGTCTGGCTCTCTATCTCCTGAATCACCTAGCTGCCCCTCACCCCATAAATATTGATAGAGGCAACTAGATGACACAATGGATCTTTTTCCTTTGGCCCTAATATTCCTAGTGCTTAGCCTATAATGCCTAGGAGATTTTAGGGAGGGATCTAGACCTGTGATTTCATTTGTAAAGCTATTGAATAACCAAGAAGGGACTAGAATACTCATTTCTTAAATTCTAGTCCCATACATAACTCTCTGGAGTTTGGAGGAAGAAGGATCATTTTGTTATCCAAACTAGTCACAAAGTAATCATTGCTATTCTTTCTTGTTTGCTCATCATGGCATAGATCCTCTTTTGGATTGTTTCAGCAAGGAGTTCCTCTTTCCTGTGCCCATCAATAAATATATATGCATATAAATATGTATGTGTATAAATCCTTATCTCCTGTCTTAGAACTAATTCTAATAATCATTTCTAAAGAAGAAGAGAGGTAAGGACTAAGTGACTTCTCCAGGGTCACAGAGCTAAGAAGTATCTGAGACCAGATTTGAACCTTGGTCTTCCCAACTCTAGATCTGTTGGTCTATCCTTTGAGCCAGCTGTCCTCCATCCCAATAAATATTGATAGAGGCAACTAGGCTGGACTTGGCCTCTGGAAGACCTGAGTTCAAACCCTGTCTCAGATACATACTATCCTGTGACATCCACCAATCCCTTGGCCTCTATTTACTTTATTATCTCCGCCTGTAAAATAAGGATAACCATAGCACTTATTTCACAGGGTTGTGTTGGAAATAAATTGAGAACTTTAAATCTTAAAGTGGGAAAGGGAATGAGTATTTCTTAATCCCCTATCATGTGCAAAGCACTGTGCTAAGTGATCATTTATTTGAGAGATAATTCTGGTTCTTCTTCTTTTTAGGTCTTTACTCTGTACCAGATACTAAGCTAAGTGCTGGGTATTCAAAGAAAAAGCAAAATAGTCCCTGCCCTTAATGAGCTTATATTCTAGCAAAAGTGATATGTACATAATTTTGTAGATGTGAGATTTTTTAAAATCTACATTGTGATATGGTGATTATTATAAGCATATCTCACTTTAATTAAGTACACTGGGCAGGTGACAATTGAATTTACTTAAAATACAAATTAGTGGATGACTATTTACAAAACGATTCCAATCTGAAAAGTATTTCCCTGTAGGACTGGTTTAATTGGCAAGTTCCCCAGAGCATTTAGAATATTTTTCAAGTTCCAAAAAAATTATATACAGGCAACTTTATAAGAACTCATTCATTTCATTCAATTCACCATTAATTGAGTGCCTTCTAGGGCCAGTGATTGTAGAAGGTATTACTGTGTTGCAGGATGTGAGGAGTATTTGCATAATTTTGACAAGGAGATAATATATTGGAAAGAGTAATGAAATTGGTGTCAAGAGACCTCATCTGGAATGCTGGCTCTATCATTCTCTGTTTAACTCTGGGGAAGTTGCTGCCTCAGTTTCCTTATTTTTAAAATGAGGGGTCAGACTAGATGGTCTCTAAATCCTGTGTTCTTATTTATTTCAATAGCAGGCAATTGGAGAAGGGAAAGGGGAAAAGCATTCATTAAGCATTTACTGTATACTAGGCACTGTGCTAAGCTCTGAGCACAATTATTATCTCATTCAACCCTCACAACAATCTTGGGAGTGTAGATTTTAATGAGACTAATTAACTAATTAAAACTCATTGTAAGCTACAGGAGGAAAGTGTTATTAGAAGGTGTTATTATTATCCCTATTTTTTAGATAAGGAAACTGAGTCAAACAGGATAAGTGACTTAACCAGGATCACATGGCTAGTAAGTATTTAAGGTCAGTTTTGAACTCAGGTCTTCTTGTCTCAAGGTACAACTCTTTATCCACTGTGCCACCTGGGTATCCCTAACAGTTGAGGAAACTGAGGCAGGCAGTGCTTAAGCAACTTGCTGAGGGTCATACAAAGCAGGATTTGAACTCAGGTATTCCTGACTTCAGCCTCAATGCTCAATCCACTTTACCGCCTAGCTATTTACTTTAATCTCTCCTTCAACTTAGTTCTAAATATACTTTTGGATATATAAACTTAATATAGAATAGCAAGATGGTAGCAGATAGAGATCTGGCTTCAAGGTCAGGAAGACCTGGTTTTCAGTCCTGTCTCTGACATGTAGTGATTGTGTGACCCTAGGCAAAACATTAACCATCTCAGTGTCCCAAGCAACCCTCCAAGTCAGAGGCTCTTAACATTTTTGGTGCCATGGCCCCCCTTGCCCATCTGGTGAAGCCTACGGACCTAGGCAGAAGGTAAGGGTTAAAATAATTTAGTTGGGGAGATTAAATGGATAATAATACAAGGCAGTGTATCATAAGTGCCATATGAGTGCAGGCAGTAAGTGCTATCTTTCAGAGGATGGAGAACTCCAATGGCTCCTTTTGTGTCATCAAAGGCTTAGTGTCCCTAGAGAAGTTGATACTTTATTTGAGATTTAAAGGACAGGCAGAATTTGGATATGGGGAGATGGGAAGGAAAAAGTGAGGGAGTTCTTTATTTTTGGCACCAAGGTTAGAAGGGTATTGGCAAGTTGGATGGGGTCCGTACCTAAGCCAAAAAGCAAGACTCTATCTTTTTTTTTTTTTTAAACCCTGACTTTCCATCTTAGAATCAATATTGTGTATTGGCTCCAAGGCAGAAGAGTGGTAAGGGCTAGGCAATGGGGTTAAGTGACTTGCCCAGGGTCATGACTATATCTTTTTTGAAGGGTTCTCATGTCCTGTGGCAGAAGGATACAAACATCTGTTGTATCAGAGGACAGAGCTAGCTAGCACTAAACAGGAAGCAAATTTTAACTCAGTTAAGTCAATTAAACTTAATAATCATTTCAATTCAAGTGTTGGATTGGGGAAGACAAAAGACCTGGGTTTGTACTCTACTTCTGCCTTTAATTGTCTGACCTATGGTTAGTTGATCAATTTGGGGGTTTCAATTTACTTATCCAGCAAATTAAGGGGTTGGATTAGATGATATCTAGGCTCCTTTCCAACTTTAGAGCTATGATTAAGAACAAGGCTCTGTGCTAGGCACACAGGACACAAGGATGATTGGAACACAAACCTTGCTCTCAAGAATCAAGACTAATGAGGGAAGGTCTATGGAGTAGTTGATAGAATTCTAAACCAGGAGTCAGGAAGCCCTAAGTTTAAATCCAACCTCAGACACTTACTAGCTGTCTGACCCTGGGCAAGTCACTAAACCTCTGTTTGCCTCAGTTTCCTCATCTGTAAAATGGGAATAACAAGAGCACCTCTCTTCCAGGGTTGTTGTAAGATAATAATTATAGTGTTTGGTACATTGTAGGTACTATATAAAAGCTAACTATTTATTATTATTAATAGGGTTTGGAGAGGAGGGAGTACATGAATGTACATGAATAACTATGGCACATGGGAAAGTGCGATTGAGTACAAAGGAGATATCCAGTCATAGAACATGGAGACACTTTGGAAGGGAGAGGGCACTTCAGAGGGTCAGGATCAGGAAAGTTTCTTAGAGGAAGTTCAACTTGAATTGAGTCTTGAATGAGGGACTGGCTTCAAACCAACTGAGGTGGAGGAAATAGAAGGAGGGGAAATAGAAGGGGGAAATCCTTCTAGACAAGAGGGAGAGTATAGGCAAGGCACAAAGGTAGAAGAGGAGAGAATAGTCCAGTCTACATTGGAACAATGATGTGGAATCAAGGCATTCCCTATGAGACAAGCCTGAAAAAGGAGCTTTACTTCTAGGTGGTAGCATCCAGACTGACCTATCTAGGAGGTAGTTAGAAATGCAGAAATAGAATTTCAGGGAAAGGTTGTATGTGGACATAGAGATTTGTTGAAGTTATGATACATAGAAAGAGAAGAAAATGAGTGATTTCTAAGGGGTGGAAGGAAGGTGAAAAGCTGGCCTAGGAGAAAGATGGAATTGTCCGGGAAGGAGGAGAAAAATCAGCTGTGGATAAATAGCATCTGGAGAGCAGGACTAATGCTGTTTTGCCACCAAAATTCATCACTGGACCCAAGGAGGCAGAGGCACAAGTTGCCCCTCCAATAGGTGACCACTCTTCCCACTATGTGTATTTATCAGAGAATGAGCCCTATACTTATCTAAGAAATATTTAATTAATATATTTTTACTATATCATTTTATTAAATGCCTTTGCTTTGAATTAATTAAGTCTATTGGTTGATTATAAAAAGGTGAATATATCAGTGGGGGCTTCTGAGTCATGTAAGCCAACAGAACCGAGGCAATCAAGGAAGAGCAGCTCAAAAGTGTTAGATTCTATAGAGGAGTCAAGAAGAGTGAGTGCATAAATATTTAAGAAGTATGATGGAGTGGGAGGGTTCAACGGATTCAAATGTGGTCTTGGATATTTCCTAGATGTGTGACCCGAGCAAGTTACTTGTCATTTAACTCCCATTGCCTAGTCCTTACTGCTCTTTTGCCTAAGAACCAATATATAGCATAGATTCTAAGACAAAAGGTAAGAGTTAAAAAAAAAAAAAGATATAAGGAAGAACTTTCTAGCAATTAGAGCTGTCCAAGGATGGAGCAAACCCCCTAAAGCTGAAAGTATAACCGGGAAGGCTGGGTGATCATCCGTCAGGAATGTTTCAGAAGGAATTCGTGCTTTGGGAGGAGGGAGCTTGGTCTAAATGACCTCTAAAATCTCCTCAAACTTTGAAATGCTATGTTTTCCTATGATCAATCCCTTCTGCTAAAATTAAAACCCTCTTACTCTGTTTTTGAAGAGCAGCTGTTTACTATCCACAGAATAAAAACCCCTCCACATGCCTGAAGACAGCTCTTAAGTCACCTCTAAGCTTTTCTTTCTTCAGGCTAAACAGTCTCACTGCTTCCTCCCCTCCCACGTCCCGGGGAGAGAGCAGATTAGCAGATTCCAGATTGGAGAAGAACTGGGGGCTGCCCGGGCTGCCTGGGCTGCCGATAGTTGGAACTCTCTGAAGCCTTGTTGCTTTTCAGGAACCTTTGGGGTTTTTTTTTTCCTTTTCTAGATTATTTCCCTGAGTCTTTATGGATTAGGACTGGTCCGTCCCCCCGCCCCTTCCCCCCAACCCATGCCTGGATTGAATTCCACTAAGAACGAAGTCCTCTGGTTCTTGTCTTCCCTCTTTCCCCCTCTAGCCATCTCCCCGCCGTCCCCCCCCCCCCCCCACTTAGGTGGAGCTGTGAGTGGCAGATTTGCCAAGCAGTGTTTCCTAGGCAACATCCCAGTCAGTCTCGTGTTTTGCTGAGGGCTCCCGGATCCGGGCTCAGCTGGTCACAACCTGGCTGGATGTTCCCTGCCCCCTGCCAAGAAATACCCTATCGAGAGCAGAATTGCTGCTAGATGGATAGAAATTGCCCTTCTAGACCTTCAGAACTGGCTTGAGGCGGCTGGGCTGGGGAGGCTGCGTTGTTTATATGTTATAAAAACATAGACTGTTTTAAAAAAATCAAGATATGGAGATTGGCGGGGTGAGATTTGATGTTGCCCCCTCCCCTTTTGAACGGAACGGAACGGTAAAACCTTTTCCCCTAAGTGGAGTGTCAGTGATTTTGGCATTCAATGCTGCTACCCTTTGGAACTTGTTGCAGATTGTATTGAACGGAAAGAGAGGGATGAGGTTCTAGAGAAACAACCTTTTAAGGAACTGGCCCAAGATTTCCCTCCAGCCTTGTGTAAAGGAGAATGATAGCCACTGCTAGGGACGACGTCTCCTCCACCACCTCTTCCTCTCCCGGGGCATCTCATCTTGAAAAATAAAATAAAGAAGATCCATCACTCAGAGGGGAGAAGGTTCTGATATTCAAACAACTCCTCCTTTTCTGGGGTAGGGAGTGGGGAAATAACATCTCCAAGAAGCCAATGGAAGGGGATGAGGAGGAGGTGGGGCAGCAAAGCTAGGCAGAGGTTGGTTCCCTGATGCCCTTTTTCTAGTGGCCAAGGAGCCCCACAAACTAAAGCATCCTGGTGGACTGATGTTGGGGAAGGGGGAGGTGACAGCAGGGGGCCCTGGGAGGAGAGGCTGGAGAAGACAAGATGAATCAAGGCCTGTTTGTCCTCTCAGTGACTGTTGCCCCAGCTGTGTGCTTTAGGGGGAGGAGGGTGTGTGTGGGGCCTGAGTGGGGGGCAGCAGGCCAGAGAGGAGGCCTGGAGGCTCTGATTCTTTCCCAGCTGACCTGATGTTATTTTTAGCTCTGGAATGCTCCCCCTGAGCCCCTCCAGGTTTATTTAGCTTCCCTTTGCTGCCTGAGCTCCCCTTAGTGGACAAAACAAGACTGCTGAGCAATCTGGTCTGCCTGGGACTCCACGAAGAAGGAAAGTGGATATGGGAGGAATTTTCCCCTTCCTCAGAGAAGGCAGGGGTCTTTCCCCAAAGGGCATTGGAGTCTTCATTTCTCAAATCAGCCAATGTGTCCTGTGGTAGAGAGAGCAGAGGGCTAGATATGAAATCCAGAGGATTTGAGTTAGAATTTGTTTCTGAACCTTTTTAGCTGTGTGACTCCAAGTCATTTAACCTCTCTCATTCTTAGATCTTTTAACTGTAAAATGGGTATAATAATACCTGTAATATCTACCTACTGCACAAGGTTCTTATGAGACCTAAATGATATAATTATGTAAAGCACATTGTAAACCTTAAATTACTATATAAATGATGTGGGGGCACTCAGTTCACAGGGTAGGTCTCTCAGAGTTGGTTACCCTAGGTTCAGAGTACTTTGTAGGTAAGAATTCACTAATACCATAGCTCACAAGCCCCCACTGATGTGTTTACCTTTAATAGTCAGCCAGAGGATACAATTAATTCAAAGTAAAAGCATTTAGTGAAATAACATAGTAAGAAAAGTAGCAATTAAACATTTCACACTTAAATTAAACATTTCACACTTAAACCTGAGACTCACTCACTCTCCTACAAATACTCAGATTAGAAAGAAGGGACACACATTGGTGGGGCAATTTGTGATCTTATAGCCATTGATATTCTTTTGGACTAATCTCTACCAAATGATGCCTAGAAGGGCCCCACAGGGTATCTGGCAGGAAGTTTTTCTTTATTACAATTTGAACCGAAGTCTTTGGTTATCTCTTCCTTATTAGAAGAGTGGGCTCGACAATGTTTTTTTCAGTTGAAAAGCAAGACTTTTTATAGCTCTTATAGGAAAGCAACTGTTGTCAGGCATAAAATCAAGAAATAAGCCTTCCCTATGAGGGGAGAAATAACCCCAAATCTCCTCAGCTTATTTTTTTCCCTTCTGGAGTTGTCTGCCTTTTCTTTTAAAGTCTTAGCTATGAGAGTGCCCATAGATTCTTAGTCCCAGGCACCAAGCTCTTTAGAACAAAGGACAGAGGACTCTTAACTAAGTAATTAATGCCTTCAGGCTCAAATTTGACTTTTCTATGGACTAAATTTCCTCTCATGGCCTTGGTCTCTGTTAGAGAGCTCATTTTAGCTTATGGTAAGCATTCTCTATTAACTTCTGATTGTAATCTCCGAGGGGTAGACTATCTTAGGCATTATCCAGGAAAAGTCTATTTGTCCAATAACTCCAAATATCTGGGGGTACAAGTTTCCCAGGTTTCCTAGATCCAAACTTCTTCTATCTTCCACATATAGAGTGGGGCCATATTTTAACCTTTCATATGCATACATGTTCACCAAAGCTGGAGGAGGCTTTGAACTTACTTTCACATACATGTCAGCTGCTTTTTTTAAATGTAAGTCCAGTTTTGAGAAGCAAGGAAGCTGGCTTCCTTATGGAAATTTGTGTGTTTGGGCAGAGAAGGTTGTGCTTTATTATTCTAGACTTTTATTTCTTCCCTGCCCCTAGCCTATAGGATCTCATATCTCTATGGGTAGATTGTCTGAGTACTGTTTGTAATTCCTATTCTTCTTAGTTTTATTTTCACTTTGATATAATTTTATTTTTTTAAAAATTTTCCCCATGGTTACATGATTCATGTTGTCTTCTTCCCCTCTTTTCTCCCCTGCCCAGAACTGACAAGTAATTCCACTGGGTTATACATGTATACCTACAACCTATTTTATATTATTAATTTTTGTAATAGAGTAATCTTTTATATACCCATATAAGCAAGTGGCAAATCATATGTTTTCTTCTGCACTTCTACTCCCACAGTTCTTTCTCTAGCTGTGGATAGCATTTTTTCTCATAAGTACCTCAGAATTGTCCTGGGTCAATGCATTGCTATTAGCAGCAAAGTCTATTGCATTTGATTGTCCCATAATGCTTCAGTTACTGTGTATAATGCCCTCCTGGTTCTGCTCATTTCACTCTACATCAGTTCACACAGGTCTTTCTAGTTCTTTCTGAAATCATCCTGTTCATAATTCCTTATAGCACAATAATATTACATCACTGTCATATGCCACAATTTGTTCAGCCATTCCCCAACTGAGGCACATCCCCTCATTTTCCAATTTTTTTCCACCACAAAAAGCACAGCTATAAATATTTTTGTACAAACAGATCCTTTCCCACTTTTTTTTAATCTTTGGGATACAAACCTAGTAGTGGTATTGGTTCAAGGGGGAATGCATTCTTTTAAAGCCCTTTAGGCATAATTCAAAATCACCTTCTAGAATGGTTGGATTAATTCATAATTCTACCAGTAATGCATTAGAGTCCCAATTTTGCAACACTTCCCTTCAACATTTATTATTTTCTTTTACTGTCATAGTGGCCACTCTGCTAGATGTAAAGTGGTACCTCAGAGTTGTGTTTGTTTGCATTTCTCTAATCAAAAGGGATTTAGAACATTTTTAATAAGATTATTGATATTTTTTACTTCTTCATCATTTGTCAATTGGAGAATGATTTGATTTCTTATAAATTTGACTTAGTTCTTTCTATATTTGAGAAATTAGACCTTTGTCAGATAAATTTGTAATATAAATTTTTTCCCAATTTGTTGCTTCTCTTCCAATTTTGGTGGCATTGGTTTTGTTTGTACAAAACCTTTTTAATTTAATATAATCAAATGTAATTCCTATTCTTAAAGGAAGAAACATTCCAAAATGCTTTCAACAGAGTAACTGAGAGTTTAACATAAACCCTAGAAGACCTTCCTTTGCTCTGGGAGCATCCTATCTATGGAATGAATAATATGTCTAACAATTATGCCACTGTTGCTGTTCTCACCTTCTTCACTAAGGGAAATGATTCAACTCTGGATCCATGTGTTTGGTGATCAAATTAAATCCTGGGGAATCCTGGCCTCTGAGAAGGTTTAGGTTCTTTTTTCTCATGCTTTTTGATTTCATACATCTCCCACCCAGAACCTTTGGGAAAATTACTTAAAGTTCTAGTCTAGGGCCTCACAGGAAAGGCAGGATTAAAAGGGTACTCATACATTATAAATCAGGTATGGGACAGATACTTATTTCTTATACATAAAAGAAATTTTAAACACAAAACACTCAAAAAGGTGCACTGCAGAAACAATGTATAGGATCCAGCAACTTAATTCTTTCTCTGGAGATTGAGACTTAATTCTCATAAAAAATGAAGCAGTTTTCTGAACTGTTGAATAGACATTGTTACATTTTACTTTATCTCTCCCTCAAATCCTTTTCTTTTGGCCAGCTAGGCTAGGTCTTGGGTTCCTCTTTTTTTCATCTTCGATGAAGAATCTTCCCTTGTTGCCAATCAATTCCAATTGGCCACAGAATCTTTGGATCTCTTGAATTCACAAGGTTTTCTCTAATCCTGGACTATGGTAAATATTTGGTCATCTATGCTCATGAAAGAACCACAAAACAGAAGAAGAATCTAGCACTCTGACATCTAGTTTTGGGCTTGCTTTGGAAGGACATATACTTTAGAAGCAGCCATGTGTCACTGTGGTAGCTGGGATGGAGAAAAAAGCGGGCTACCTTTTTCACAACCATCCTGAAAAGTTTCAGAATTACTTGATGCTACCTAAAAAAAGTCAAAGGAAGACAGAACCAGAAATTGAATCACTATCTTTTTAAAGGTCCACTGAGTCATAGATTCTGCTTAATGGACCAGAGGAGATTGCTTCATTGTCCCTAAATTATTCTTTAGTGTTACCACAAATGGCCAGAAGCAGCCAGAGGCTTTGTCATCCCTAAAGCATTCACTCACTAAGATAGCATGCAGAATCAAGGAAAACAGCTGTGTGCATGCTCAGTTTGACACCCATTTTATATCTACATTTGAACATCCTTAGAGGTTACCTAATGCAACCACCAGAATTACAGGTAAGGAAACTGAAACCCTGAGAAGTTGAGTGAGCTGTCCAAGGTCACATAGGTATTAGAGCTGGAACTGAAACCAATACTTTGGACTTTGATTTTTACTATATTCTGCTGGCCCCTTCATTTGCCTGTTAAATGTTTGCCTACTGATCCTTAGGTCTTTTTTAGTTCCAACTGGCAAGAGGCACTTTTTATTGATTATTTTATTTTTATTTTTGGTGGGGGATAGAGGTCAGCCTTTATTTCACCCAGTGGGATATGTAAAATGTTCAAAGGAGATATAGCAGTCCATATATAGATAGAGAAAACACAGAAACCATTCATAATGGCATATAAACTCCCCTCAGAAAAGAACTGAATTTGGGTTTGCCATTGGAACAGCAATACTCTGTTTATTCCATTGAAATCCTTCCCTCTCATATACTTCTCTCTCAGACTCAAGGAGTTGATAGACAGGCAATCCTTTCCCATCAAACTTGCACTGATCAAATAACCCATTGTAAAGGGCAAGAGAGGGGAAACATCAAAGGAGTCTTTCTGGTAGAGTGGGTAGAGAGCAGGTTTCAGAACCTGCCTCTGGCACATCCTAACCATATGATTAAGAACTCACTTACCTTCCAGTGTCTCAAGTGACCCTCTAAGTCAGTGATGGTGAACCTTTTATATATTAAGTGCCCAAATTGCAACCCATGTGCTACATGTGAGACTTACCCCAAACGGGGGAGGGATAAAGCACTCCCATTGGGCTGCTAAGCAGAGGGGTGGGTGATGTGAGAAATGTCCTCAGGCATGCATGGAGACGGAAGGGGAGCAACCCCCTATGGCATATGTGCCATAGGTTCACCAACACAGCTCTAAGTTGTAGATCCATTATTCATCTGCATTGGGAGAGGAAGTTTGCTCAATGGGAGTTCCTTCCACTAATAAAATCACAATTCTGGACCATGAACAAAAAGAAATAAACAAAAAGATGGTAGAGGCAAATTCCTGATTGCTTATTCCCTCAGGTTATGGTTGTAATCCCTTTACTCTAACTATAAGGAGCTCAAGATATACCTTCTTCAAAACTCCAATCTCTCCTCTCCTATTGTCTTCTGGAAATACTACATAATCACTATTTTCAGGTAAAAGAAACATTTCACCCTTCCTTTCATGATCTAACCCATATCAGGACGCTGTGTCTAAGATAAAATTGTGACCCTCAACTAGGTGTTGTTTTTTGTTGTTGTTGTTGTTGTTTTTGACTAATGGAAGCCTAATGTGTCCAGACAGTTGGAGTGAAATACCTTTCCTGAAGTGAGTCTACGAATTCCTGATTCTTGAGTTACTCTTCTACCTTTGCTTAAGGTAGGGAGGGACCTGACATGTTTCTCTGAGGTTTATTATCCAGGTTATTCTCACCTAGGGTACCTATGGGCTTTTCTTTCTCTCTCTTTCAATATCTGTTAACATCAATCCCTCACAATCCCTTTACCTTTCTAGGGTTGCAGCTGTTTTGTGAGGCACTGTTGCCCACTGGCCATGGGCCTAATGCCATCTGGAGTGGAAAAGAGGAAGCTGCTTCTCTCCTTGACAACATATTTACCTTCAGGACTGGGTTGAGGGAGCAGGAAGGTGAGAGACATAGATAGTTCAACAGATAGGAAGCTGTAGCAATGTGGTTCCCTCTCCCCAGTTCTAGACTAAAAGGGAAGATCTATAAATAATAATAACTCACATTTATACAATGTTTTACAGTTTATAAAATACTTTCCAGATGACAACCTAATAAGGTTATACTATTATTCACATTTTACATAGGAGGAAATTGATGGTGAAGAGAGCTCAGTGACTTGAGATAGCTGTTAAGTATTCACATAGCTAGTAGGTGGCAGAGCTGATTCTTCTTCTTCTTCTTCTTGCAAATGGGGTTAAGTGACTTGTCCAGGGTCTCATAGTTAGAACATGCCTGAGGTCATATTTGAACCCAGGAGATTTCCAGTCTCCAGATCTGGTTCTCAATTACTTAGCTTCTCCAGCAGAGCTAATTTTTAAATTCAGGTCTTCTGACTCCAAAGCCAGGGCTTTCCCTGATATATCTCAGTCCCTCTCTCTGGGGTCACAGGGTCATAGATTTGGGGTCTCACCTTGGGGTCACAGGCTCAATAGATTTAGAATTGAAAGAGATCTCAAAGATCATTGCAACTACCTTTTAACCTCCCCACCCTCCTTTCTGTTACTGATGAGGAAAGTGACAGCTAGAGAGATTAAAGGACCTAAGATCAAACAAGCAGTAAGTAGGGCTCCTGGAACTGACACCTAGTTCATCAGACTCTCTAGATCTTTCTCCAATGATCTTTTCAAGATATTGCAGAACACAGGCAAGGGGGGGCTGGTCCTCTGAGTTATTACTCTGCCCACCAGAGAACCCACTAGGCTTTTTCACCTCTGAGATCTAAAATGAATTTTTCTTCCCTATCCACCCCCACAGGAAGAAAGAGGATAAACAATCCTTTCTCTTTCTGTAGCTGCTGTGCTTGGGCTCAGGGAGAGGGTGGCAATGCTTTAGGGAGCTGCCTCTCCCTCCCACTGCTGGTGCTGCTGTTGATGAACTCAAGGGAAAGGCCCTGGGCTCCAAGCAGACAAATGGGAGGGTGAAAATAACTGGCTCAAAATAACATGGTGGGCTCTCCCCCTCCCCACTGGCTGCTTCTTAGTCTCAGAATCTCCCAGCTGTTTCTGCTTATCTGAAGCCAGTGAAGCTGGTTGCCTGGATACCAGCCCTTTTGATTAGCTGCTGAATCCCCCAGGGACAGGCAGTGCTGCCTGCCTTTCTAGCCAGACCTTTCTGGCATCCCCAAGTCAGGAAATGAAAGGATAGGAAGGGAAAGAAAAAGAAAGGAAAAGGAAGGGCAGGGAAGGGAGGGAAGGGGAGAAAAGAAGGAAGGGAGGGGAAGGGAAGGGAAAAAAGAAAGGGAAAGGAAGGGAAGGAAGAAGAGGAAAAGAAGGATAGGGAGGGGAGGGGAAGGGAAGGAAAGGAATGAGAAGAAATGAGAAGGAATGGAGAGGAAATGAGAGGACAGAGGAAAAGAAAGGGGAGATGAAGGGAAGAGAAGAGGCAATGGTGAACCTTGAAAAGTCTCCCTTGTCCCTCAGGTAGTATAGACATTGTTTTTATCTTTCTGATCATTATATTTTTTCTTCTTCTGCCCTGCCCCCAGCCCAGCCTTTTATTACCCCCTCCCAATCCCCCGCCCCCAAACTAGGACCATTTAGCCTGTGTCATCAGATATCTCTATCTCTATATGTATATGCTATAGCTCCATGTTGGAATGATGTTGACCCCGAACAGGAATGTTTCAAAGTCTTAGAACTCTACAGAATTAGAGAACCCCAAAGCCGGGCAAGACTTCAGAAGTCCTCTAATCCATCCTGATCCTGACATGGGAATCCCCTTCTATAACAATTGTGACAAGTGGTCAACAGCTGTGGGAGAGCAGCTTAGGTCTGGCAGCCACATGAACTTTGGGACAGTCCCCATAATGACTAGAAGGGAAGAACTCAAACACCCAGCTAGACAGAAATCATGGCCCAGCCTGCTCAGAGAAGGGCTGTTGTGAAATCTGTTTGACTGCTTTAGAAAAATGACACTTTGCAAAGAGGGGATCCTCTATGTTCCAAGAAGGAACATGAAAGGGAACCTACTTCGCTGGAGGGAGCAACTCACTGCTGGTGACCCAGATCCCAGACAATTCAATGTACTGATCTTAGAGGCTCCACTGGGTGGGGTTGGGAGGAGAGGCAAAGAGATGCAAAGTGGAAGAGGGACTCAGCTAAGCAGCAGAGATGGAGGAACCTCTGGGAAAGGCGCCATGAAGGGTCTAAGATTGGAAGGAGCCTAGGACCAGGTCTGCAAATTAGCCGTTCTTTGAGAAATGCTATCTATCCACCTCCAGAGAAAGAATTGATGAGAGTCTGAATGCAGAGGAGAGAGAGAGAGAGAGAGTGAGAGAGAGAGAGATAGAGAGAAATAGAAAAGGAAAAAAATTAGCTGTCTTGAGCTCCAGCTCAGGGGCTCCCTAGTCAGTCAAGCTGCCAAATAACTGGAAGAAGGAATTGGAAACTTATTGATTTTGCCCCTTGAAGCATTAGGTTGAAGAAGCTAAAAGTAAGGCAAACACCTGTGAAGACTTCCCCCATCACCTCCCAATGAGATCATCTGACTCCCTTAGTCTGGGTACAGTAATATAGATGAAATAGGGACTGGTGGAGATTGGGATCACTAGGTGATCCCCATATTCATTCTCTATCCTTTGCATAACTTTCCCTTAGACCTCTGTTTAAATCCTTCCTTGACTGAGGGAAGGAACACTGGGTTAGGAGGTTAGAGGAGTGAGAATTAATGAATGAATGAATGGATGGATGGATGGATGAATGGAGTGAATAAATTGATGTGTGAAGGGCTAATCACCAAACATTTTTTGTACCTAATACTCTACCCTTCTGGATTCAAGGACAGAACAGAAGAAAGATGAGATAAAAAAGGAAAGGGAGAGAAGAAAATAAACCATTTTACAAGGACTTGAAATTTTTCCCCCCTCCCTTGAATAGGGAGTGAGATCAGCTTGTGCAAGGGGAACACATGAATAATGCAGGGAGGAACACATTACAGCAAGAAAATAGTTACTGTTTCATCAAAATTGTGCACAGTCCTCGAATACAAAATCGTGGGGAGATGGAGGATTGAGACCAGGAGAAAGGAGAGCTTGTGTGGCGTCCTTGGAATTTGCGTCCAAGGAATTAATTCATTCTTTTCCCCCTACCCTAAGGCTTTTTCCTCTAGCACACCGCTCTCTCCTTTTCTGTGACACTTTGTAATCTCCTGAAATAGAGGATCAGTCCCTGACTTTAGTCTTTGCTTCTGACTGTTGCTTTTCTGATGTTACTTGACCAAAACTCCCTGAGGGTCCCTGCTGGTTCTGTGGAAGGGTAGGAAAAAGAAGGCGAGTTATGTAATCAGTAAGTGTTGCTCCTCTCCCCTGGACACTTTTGCTATTTTTCAGGCTCTGATGTTAGAGGAATTTGAAAGCATTTACATCAAAGTTCCTGAGAATTTCCCAGAGGGAAGTGTGGAGGGGTGGGGGGATGGACTGGATTGGTTGCTATTCCATCTAGGTACCCAAAATGCCCTCAAATGTGTTAGGACAGTGAAACGCCCTCCATCATTTGCCATTTTCATGGATGACTGGGTTTAGAGGATGAGGGACTGGGAGGGGGTGTGGAAAGATGATTCTGAAAAAAAAAAGCTTCAAAGGGAAATAATATAAGTAGAAAGAACATAGACCCCTTGTCTGGAGCTATACAGTGCCTCTCACATCAGTTCTCTTCTTTATATTCAAAGTGCTTTCACGGTAGTGTGGCCCTTTATCACCTCTCACTCAGACGATAGTAATAATCTTCTCTATTGACTATTCTGAGTCTTCAGCTCTCCCCAGAGGTAGTATGGGTGTTGTAGATAGACATTGGGCCAAGAAACCTCCATTTCGTCCTACCTCTCTCTCTCTCTCTCTGTCTCTCTCTCTGTCTCTCTCTCTGTCTCTCTGTCTCTGACTGTCTCTCTTTCTCTGTCTCTGTCTCTCTTTCTCTCTGTCTCTCTCTTTCACACACACACACACACACACACACACACACACACACACACACACACACACAAACTACATACCTAGGAAAGTCACATAACATCTCAGTGCCATATAGGCGTTATTATTGTTTGGTCATGTTTGACCCCATTTGGAATTTTCTTGACAGAGATACTGGAGTGGTTTGCCATTTCCTTCTCTGGCTCATTTTTCAGATGAGGAAACTGAGGCAAACAGGGTTAAGTAACTTGTTAAGTACCCGAGGCCAGATTCAAACTCAGAAAAATGAGTCTTCTTGACTCCAGGCCTGGTGCTCCATCCTCCAAACCAATGAGCTGTTTCAGTGCTGTATGGAGAGATTTCTAAATATGTCATGGCTAGAAAAGGTGCTGATCTACATGGAGAGAGTGCACATCCTTCCTCAGGAAATTGCAGGTCATGAATGCCTTTTGACAGTTCTAGACTATGAATCTTTTCTCAGAAACATATTTTAGATGCATAAAATAAGACATATAAGATTACAAAGGAAACCAATCACAGGTCAATTCCTTATTTCAGGTTTCCCTTGCCTCAGTTCTCTCTTTTTCAATCTATTCTTTCACATATCTTTGAAAGTAATTTTTGTTGTTATTTTCAGTTGTGTCTGACTCTTTGTGACTTTATTTGGAGTTTTCTTGCAAAGATACTAGACTAGTTAGATATTTCCTTCTCCAGTTCATTTTACAGATGAGGAAACTGAGGCAAACATGGTTCAGTGACTTGTCCCAGGGTCACACAACTAGTAAATCTCTGAGGTCAGATTATTTCAGTTGTATCTGACTCTTTGTGACACTATTTGTGGTTTTCTTGCAAAGATACTGGAGTAGTTTTCCATTTCCTTCTCCAGCTCATTTTACAGATGAAGAAACTGAGGCAAACAGGATTCAATGATTTGCCCAGGGATAGACAACTAGTAAGTCTCAGAGGCCAGATTTGAACTCATGAAGATGAGTCTTCCTGACTCCAGGCCTGGAACTCTATCCATTGAGTCACCTAGCTGCCCAAATTTTCTTAATACTCTAGGTTTGACCATGCCATTTCTATTTAAAAATCTCCAGTGGTTCCCTTTTACCATTAATAAAAATACCAATACCGTAGTCCAATCTTTTATTTTCTTTTTCCTAAAATCCTTGTCTTCTGTTTTAGAATTAACACTAAGCACAATTCCAAGGCAGAAGAGCAGTAAGGGCTAGGCAAATGAGGAGAAATGGTTTGCCCAAGGTTACATAGCTAGAAAGCCTCTAAGGTCAGATTTAAACTAAGGTCATCTCCAGACCTGGCTCTCTCTCCGCTGAGCCAGCTAGCTGCCCCAGTCTGGCTCCAGTACATCATTTTTATTCCATTCTTTGTGGAAGTTTACTTTATTATTTTATTCCATGCCTCATTTCATGTATCCTCCACATTCTGCATTATTGTGTTCCCTTATCTTGCTCCCTTCTTCCACTTATTAAACCATTCCCTGTGCCTAGAATGTCCTTCTTATTCACATTTGACTACTGAAATCCTTGTGTTCCTTTGAGGCTCAGTTCTGGTACCACCTCCCTCCATGAAATCTTCCCTGGCGCCCCCAGCTAACAGAAACCTTTCTCCTTTCACAAGATGTCCCAAACCATGTTGCTTGATGCATACCTTTGATATTCTCATGTTCTGCCTTGTAGCATAGCTATTGATGGCCATTTTACATCTACCACTCTGAATTCCTTTAGGACACGGTTCTTGACCGTTGCCCAGAAACTTGGTTGGCTTTTTTTTATACCCTATTTTGATAACCATATTTCAATAGAACTGTTTCCTTTGTAATCTTCTCTGTCTTATTTTATGCATCTAAAATATGTTTCTGAGATGAGGTTCATAGACTAGAACCGCCGAAGGGCTTCATGACTCAAAAGATGTTAAGAAGTCCTGTTTTAGGAGAATAGCTTTGCCTTCTTTTCATCTTTGTATCTACCCTTGTACCTAGGACGGTGAGTTGTACTTAGTAATCATTCAAGAATCACTGTTCAGCTGGTAGACAGTAGGATGCTGTAGAAAGAACATTAAGTTTGGAGTCTGAAGTCTATGAGTTTGTGAATTGGATTGGAATCAGGAGACAAAGGTTTATCTTGGCTTTGTCACTTGCTGGCTGTGTGGTCTTCAGGAACCCTTTAGGAAGAGAGGATGAGTCACTTGGTGAATGGGGCCAGTGACATGTTGGAGCCAGCACATACCCACCTGGGAGAGCGAATTGCCAAGTTTTCTCCAGGAAGGGTAGCTCCATAACATGGTGGACAGAGTGCCAGACATGGAATCCAGGGGACCTGGGTTCAAATCTTACCTTGGACATTTCTTGTGTGATCCCAGGAAGTCATTTAACCCCAAACACCTAGCCCTTGCCCTTCTTTCTTAGAGTTTTTACTAAGACAGAAAGGAAGGGTTGAAAATAATTTTTTTTCACTAAGAGCTGATGCAAAAATCTGGCCTCAGACACTTCCTAGCCATGTGGCCTTGGGCAAGTCATTTGACTTCAGTGAAACTCAGTTTCTTTATCTCTAAAATGGGGATAATAAATACCTACTTCATGGACTTGTTGTGAAGATAAGGAAGATGACATATGTAAAGCTCTATGCAAATCTTAAAGTTCTATTTGTATGCTAAGCTATTATTATTTGAGAGATAAGGAAAATGAGCTTTAGAAAGACAGGCAATAGACAACAAGCATTTATTAAGCCCATCTACATAGGCAGCACTGTGGGATTTGAATATAAAAAAAGAAAGACCATCTTTGCCTTTAAAGATCTTAACTTTTTTTAAAATGAAGAACGTTATATATGTATTTTTTTTTGTTTAATTTAAAAAAATTTTTAATAACAAATTTCCACTTGCGTTTTCGAAGTTATATGATCCAAATTGTCTCCCTCCCTTCTCCTGGAGCTGACAAACAATTCAATCTGGGTTATACATGTATTATTCCACAAAACATGTTTTAAGGACCTTCTATTTTAATGGGGGAAGATAATGACCCAAAGGGAGCTGAGAAAGAGGGGAGGAGGAAGGAAAAGAAGGACAGGAAGGTATCTACATTGTGGATGATGATATAATGGATAAAGTTCTGGGCTTTGAAGTCAGGAAGACCTGAGTTCAAATCAGATCTCACACATTTACCATCTGGGTGGCTCTGTGCAAGAAACTTAACTGCTGTTTGCCTCAGTTTCTTCAACTGTAAAATGGGGAAAATGGGAATAATAATAGCACCTATTCCCCAGGGATGTTGTGAGGATCAAATGAGATAACATTTGTGAATGTCAGTTAGCAAAGTGCTTGGCACATAGTTGTAACTATATAAATGCTTATATCCTTCTTTCCCCTTTCCTACACGATGGGAGCATGGCATTGAAGTCTAGAAAATTAGAAGAAGAGTCAGAAGTTTGCATAGCCTGAGCCAATCTCCAAAATGGAGGTCCCAGGAAGAGTCCACTAATGGGAGAAGATGGCAAGGCTGTTGGAATAAAGAAGCATCGAGGGCAGATCCAGGTTGAGATGACAGCTGAGACTCGATGGAAAAGTTGAGTTAGGTTTCCATAGTTGCTTAGCTAGTAATCGAAGTGAGATTTGAATCCAGGTCTTCCTGACTCTGGGTCCAACATTTTGTCCAATATAACAGATTGTTGTTCATCCTTTGACTTCAAAGAGGTCCAATGCCATCACAGAACAATGTCTTGACTTGTGTATGAATAGGATTTAAATAAGATGGAGTCATCCACCTCAATCTCTCTTGGGAGTCATTCAAGTCCAGTGGCAAGACAGAACTCAGGATGATTGGTGATGGCTCGGGCTACTATGGGCGACCTTGGCTTCTTTGATGGCTAGCTAAGCTCTAAAGGTTCCACAGCACCTGCTTCAACTGCCTTCATGGCCATGTTAACAAATTGTTCTCCTCTACCCATTCCAATGGGGAAAGTCTTCTCCTGCTTGGAATAGACATCTTCCCAAGTCCCTGATGGGTTTGAGACCTTAGTTACAATTGCTCAGATGGTTCTCCCAGGATGTGGCTGCTGCTTATGCTGAGCTTCTTGGAGACACAGATGAGTGTTGGGCGAAAGGTGGACACCAAAGATGTATGAGCAGCCCTGAAAGGGGTTTAGCAAACCCTCACACTTAGAGGTGTCAGACCTTTATGAACACCCCACACACACACCCCTCCTACTTGTCTTTCGCAGAGTTCCTATGAGGCTCAAAGGGGATGTGTGCAGAGTGCTTTAGACACCAAGAATCTTCTGTCAATGTAAGCTATTACTAGTGGGAGGGATTTGGGAGTAGAAAGAAGTCTAACAGGAAGAAATAAAAGTAGAGGAGGAAATACTATACCCTGAGAGGAGAAAAGGGACAGCAGGATGTAGTGAAGAGAGTAGGAGGTATGTCTGCTCTTCACATAGTATCTATCTTGTGGGTATCCATAACAGTTCCTTTGTGGAGTAGCCAGGTGTCACAGTGGATAGAGTGCCTGCTTGAAGGAGGAAAGACTCATTTTCATGAGTTCAAATCTGGCTTCAGACACTTACCAGCTATATGTGACTCTGGATATGTTACTTAACTCTTTTTGCCTCAGTTTCCTCATTTGTGAAATTATTTAGAAGAGGAAATGTCAAGTCGCTCCAGTATCTTCACCAAGAAAACCCCAAATGAAGTCACAAAGACTTGAACACAATTCAAATGACTGAACAACAATGATTCATAAAGTATCTGTCAGGACCTTTAGTGGCCATTTTGAATTTTAGACCTTAGCTCAAACAACCTTTTTTTGCCCTTCCTCAAGCTTCTCCTTCTTAATGGCCCCATGCACAATTCTAGATCTTTCTTTTCTGGTCCCTATGCAGAATTTCCCTTGCTCTAGGGGCAGAGGTGGAGCTAGGGTGGAGCTGGTTTTACCATCTGTTTTGACAACTGAAAGAACAGCTGCTGGAGGCCATAGCTGAGGCAAAAATATAAAATTATACTGGGAGGATAACTTCATGGCATGGCACATACATAGTGGGTTTATTTTTATGCTCAGCTTTGCATGTTTGAGTGCTCCACTTGCCTCACCCTTGTTGGGAAGGAAACAAGCATTTATTAAACACCTACTATGTGCCAGATGGGCAGCTAGGTGGCACAGTGGATAGACTGCCAATCCTGGAGTCAGGAAGAACTGAGTTCAAATGTAGCCTCAGACACTTCCCAATTGTGTGACCTCGGGCAAATCACTTCATCCTTTTGGCCTCAATTTTCTCAACTGTAAAATGAACTGAAGAAGGAAATGGCAAATTACTCTAGTATCTTTGCCAAGAAAACCCCAAATGGGGATGAACATGATGGAAATGACTGCACAACAACAACATGCGAGGCAGTTTACAAATACTATCTCATTTGATCCTCACCACAACCCTGGGAGGTATGTACTACTATCCCCACTTTACATGTAAGGAAACAGCATTTATTATGCACCAACTATGTGCTAGGCAATTTACAAATATTATTTCATTTGTTCCTCACAATAACCTTGGAGGAAGGTGGTATTATTTTCATTTTATAGTTGAGGAAACTGATTCAGAAGTTATAAGACTTGTCTAAGGCCACACAGCTGATAAATGTCTGAGGATAGATTTGAACTCAGTTCTTCCCAACTCCAATACTAATGCTCTATCTACTGGGCCACTTAGCCACCTTTGTCTTTTATCTTTCCATCTTCCCAAAGACAAATTGGATTCAGGGGCAGATCATAGGATTACAGAATCAAGAGCTAGAAAGGATCCTTGGAGTTATCTAGTCACAGTAAGATGAGGAAATTCCCAAGCCAGGACCCTGATTCTCTCAACTCCAGATCCAGTGTTCTTTTCACACAATAATGTAATAAGAGACCTCATATTTGTACTGAGTTAGTCATCTTACATGCCTTCTAGTTGTGTGTATGGAATTACAGGTCTAGAATTAAAAGGGACCTCACAGGCCATCTAGTAGAACTCAATTTTACAGATGAGGAAACTGAGGCTTAAGAAGGTTAAGTGATTTTCTCAAGGAACATATGTCAGAGTGTTATGGGAGGGAAGGATACCTTGGGGGTTTGGGAAGGATACCTTTTGCAAGAATGCAAGACTCCAAAACTTGGCTTAAAAACAAAAAGAGAAATTTATTAATTTAGAAAGTAATGTTGAGAATGGCCAGGAGGATAGCAAGGTGGGACAGCAAGATGGGGAGCAGTTCCTGGGAGGAGAGCATGGATGGAAAGGCTGTTCCTCCATGGGGACAGCATGGATGGAAGATGACATCAGTTCTAGGGATTTTATACTCTTTACAACAGATGCTATGTCATGGTGTGGATGTGACCTATAGAGTGTTATTCCCTCAGGCATTTGGTGGGGTGAGGTGGTCATCTGACTGGGGTCTGCCCGGAGGCATAAAGATTCATCTCTTTGTCCATCTTAAGTCTAGAGGACTATCAAAGAGGATAAACATCTCAGGACCCTAGGTGGGGTCATTGGGTGTTTCTAGGTTAAGAGTCAGAGGATGCCAAGGCAAGGGAGTTTCCCTGGTAATAGTTCGCCTGGGTTTCTGGGGGTACAGTGCCCATGTCAAGAGGAGCGATTTTTACCTAGGTCCTCTGATTCCAGAACTAGGGCTCTTACTCCTATACCATTAAAAAAAAACAACAAAAAAAAAACCTCTTACTTTCTGTCTACTAAATATTGATTCCAAAACAGCAGAGTAGTAAGGGCTAGGCATTCCTGGTTAAGTGTCTTGCCCAGGGTCAAGCAGGTAAGAAGTGCCTTAGGTCATACTGGAACTCAATACTTTCCCTGGCTCTCTATCCATTGAGCCATCTTGCTGTCTCTTTTTTGCAGCTACTACCTTCAGGAAACTTAAATCTTTTTTTTTTTAAACCCTTACCTTCACCTTCCATCTTAGAATCAATACTGTGTATTGGTTCAAAGGTAGAATAGGAGTGAGGGCTAGGCTTGTGATAGTGAACCTATAACACATGTGTCAGCACTGACATGCATAGCCATTTTCAGTGACATGTGGTTGTATGTGGGCTCAGTGTGTCTTGGGGCCCTGGGAGCTGCCCGGGGAGTTACTCACCTTCAGCTATGGCCATGGCCATGCCCTAGCCTGGTCCAGGGGGAGGGCTACTCCATGCACTGGCCAGAGTATGGGGGGGAGGGCAAGTGGAGGGCAGCATGCTCCAGGCAGCTGGGACCCATGGGGCTCCCTCTGGGGCAGGGAGGAGGAGCAACTGAGGAAGGAGCCTGTATCCCCAGGAAAGTGGGCTGGGGAGAGGAAGATAGGGGCCAGGCCAGGCCAGTGGAAGACTGGGTAGGGCTCTGGCCCAGGAGCAACAGAGGAGTGCCTGGAACTGATTACCAGACACTTTTAGCACCCTGAAAAATATAGCAATGGCTTTACTCACAATTCTTCCCTCTACATGCTTTTGTGAGACCTTATTCTCAGTGTTAAGTAATATCAAAACCAACAAAAGAAACAGATTGACAGATGAAGTTAATAGCCCTTGCTTGGGCTTGAAGTGTACAAAATACCAACCTTTAATTGAAGATTTAGCCAATGAAATTCAGCATCAAAAAGTCACTGATAGGCAGGTTAATTAAAGAATTCCACTTCCCCCTTGCTTATCTTAGTTCACAGCACCCCATACAAGTTAAATAATATCAAGACAAACAAAAGAAACCTACTGACAGATGGAACAAAGAAGTCATTAAGCAGGTAAGTTAAATAATTAGTTTTTGGTTTATTAAATACTGTTATATATTACAATTATACATTTTTGTTATTTAAATTATAAATATCACAAAATTATGGATTTTTTTTTCTCAAAGTGACACACCACTCAAGTTATGCTTGGTTTTTTGGTGAATTTTGACACACCAAACTCAAAAGTTTGCCCATCACTGGGCTAGGCAATGGGGGTTAAGTGACTTGCCCGGGGCCACACAGCTAGGAAGCGTCTGAGGTCAGATTTGAACCCAGGACCTCCTATCTGTAGGCCTGTCTCTCAATCCACTGAGCTACACAGCTGCCCCCAGGAAACTTATATCTTGCTCCTCCCCTCTCCCAGAGAATCATTCCATATAACAATTAGTAGGGGGAGGGGGTTTGGAGGGGAAAAAAGAAGTTAGAACATCTGATCAATGCATTGAAAAAAAAAATCCAAAAACATGTGCAATGTGTCACCCCATTGGACTTCTTGTCTCCATAGTTTGGGGCTGTTTTCTCATGTTTCCTGGATCTTCTTATTTCATTCTGCATCAGTTCACGTATGTCTTTCTAGTCCTTCTGAAATCATCTTGTTCAACATTCCTTATAGCACAATAGTACTCCATCACCATTATATACCACAGTTTTTCAGCCATTCCTCAATTAATGGACATCCCTTCAATTTCCAATTCTTTGCCACCACAAAAAAGAGCCACTACATCTATCATTTCTTGTAGCACAGTAATATTGCATGACATTCATGCATCACAATCTCTGTCATTTCCCAACACAAGGAAACTTATTTTGTTTCAATTCTTCACAAAAAGTGCTACTATAATTTTTTTTTTCCAGGCAAGATATCCTTTCTTAATATAGGCATTCAATCCACTAATAAAAGGCAGATTAATGATGTGTCTACATTTACTTTCCTTTAAAAATTTTATTTTTATAATTATGCAAAACACACTTCTATATTGGTCATTGTTGTAAGAGCACACTCGCACACAACCAAAACCCCCAAATAAAACCATAAATACACTGATGTAAAAGATAGTATGCTTTGATCTGCATCCATCTGACTCCACAGTTCTTTTTTCTGGAGGTAGATAGCATTACCCATCATAAGTCTTTCAGGATTGTCCCAGAGCATTGCATTGCTTAGGGTAACTGAGTTTTCACAGTTGATCATAGTACAATATTGCTATTACTATGCACAGGTTTCTCTGGTACTATTTTGCTCTGCATCAGTTCATGCAGTTCTTTCCAGCTTTTTCTGAAATCATCTTGTTTATAATTTCTTATATTACTATAAATATTTTAGACTTATATAGGGACCTTTTCCTTATCATTGACTTCTTTGAGATCTAAATTCAGCAATGAAATCTCTGGTTCAAAGGCGATGGAAATTTTTATCACTTTATTTGAATAATTCCAAATTGCTTTTCAAAATATTTATACTACTTTATAATGCCACCAACCGTGTATTAGTGCTTCTATCTTTTCACAACTCTTCCAACATTGACTGTTGCCATTTTCTGATCACATATGCCAATTTTAAGTGTTAGGTGAACTATCAGGGTTATTTTTATTTGCATTGATCTTATGAGTAACTTGGAGTGTTTTTTTATTGTGATTGTGAATACTTACATACATGCAGCTCTTACTTTAAGAAATATTTATTCATAACCATTGACCATTTATCTAACATAGTATAATGACTAGTCTTTTATGTATGTATTAACTATTTATATGTCTTAGGTATCAAACCCTTATTAGAGAAATCTGATACTATCACTTTTTCCATTTGACCATTTTCCTTCTTCTCTTAGATATATTAATGTTTGTGCAGAAAATGTTCTTTTTTTAAGTTTCCTATGTTAGTCTTTTTTTTTGAGTGGTCCTCTTCCTACTGTTCTCTTTCCCTCATCCCTGATGCCCTCTTCTCATTTGATACTCTTTTTCCTTTAGGATGTTGTTTATTGGTTCCCTTTTCCCCTTCTTATATATTTCTTTATCATCTTCTTTCCTCTTAATCCAGCAGATTCCTCATTCTTTTTCTTTCAGCTAGTCATATGCCTTTGTTTTGAAATTTCTTTTTTTGCATCTCTTTCAAAAAAGGATTTCTCTCACTCTCTTCATTATCTATCTTTTCTTTTCTTTCTTTAGACTCTCACTTTTTGATTCATGACCCCAGAATCATTTTGGTTATTCTCTTTTCTCTGTATTCCTCACCCAACCAAAGACTGCAAAGTACCTATTTTAGACTCTCCCCTCTAGGGGATTTTTGCCACTGCCTACTTGTAGGGCTTGCCTCATGGATTCCCTTTTACTATCATGCCTTACTTCTAGAACAATGCCAATCAGTGTAGGTGTCAGAGAATTTTGATATTTTCCCCTTCCTCCTTACCCACTCCTCTATAAGTGCTTCTCTTTCTGAGACCATAGATGTCACCTTCCCCTCATTGCTAGTCCTTGATATGACCTTGGCACATCACTTGCTTCATTTTATCCCCCTGCTCTCCTTCTCCCCTTCGATGTACTCTCCCATGTTGTAATATTGTTACATGAAAGAAACATTCGCCTATAGGTAGGGTGTCACCAGGTTCTGTCCTTAATACCCCACTGTCTGCCTCATCCTTGTTTTCTTGTGTATATTTAGAAAGAAATCTCTTATTGATCTCTTTGTTGTCACTCTGTTGCTGTTACTGTCTGACTTTATTCACTACGCTTGCCTTTATGTTGTTTGGAATGTTTGAAAGACAAATCATTTCTATAGTCCTGGTTTTCTTTCTAGAAATGTTTCACACTCTTATTATGAACCTCCATCTTTTGTCCTGCATAGTTCAGCTCAGAACTGCAGGAAAAGTCACTTTGAGTTGCACCTTGAGCTCCATTGCTCTTCAGAACACATTATTCCATTCCTTCCTGCTTTTTCTAGTGGGTGGGCATAGAATAGTCTTGCATTAGTTAAATGTCCTTCCCTTTATATTTGACTATATTTTTCCTGATGGCTTCCAGAACTTGCTGTTTATGAACTATATTGTTAAATTTTACCATTTAAATTTCTTGAAGTTTGTTAGAATTTCATTTTCTGTGTTCAGAAGTTCTGGGCAGTTCTCTTTTATTTTTTCCTTAATTATAGTGTTATCGTTTTTTGTCCCAATAATCATAAAACATTTAGCATAATGCCTGGTATATAGTAAGCTCTGTATAAATGTTAGTTATACCACAAGGGACTCATGATGAAAATGCTATCCACAGCCAAAGAAGGAACTGTTGGAGACTGAACAAGCATATCAAATTCTACTTGATTTCCTTCATGAGATTTTTATTGTATGTGTGATATGTGCCTTCTATCATGACATGAGTAATATGGAAATATGTAGTACATTAAAGTACAGGTATAACCTATATCAAACTATTTACTGTCTTTGAGATGGGATGGAGAGGGAGGGAGAAAATCTGAATCCTAAAGTATCAGAAAAGAACTGTCAAAAATTGTTTCTATGTATAACTGAAAAAAAAAATTAAAAATAAATATTACCTATTATTACTATTATTGTTGCTTCTTGTATTCTTTCGGAAGACCTATGATCCTTAAGTTGACTTTGTGTATTCTGTCTTTGAGTTCAATATATTTTGTTTGCATAGTAAACATATTTTCTTATAAATTATTTTTTGCTTCTCATCCTCTAGCTTGTCCTACATTTCTGTGTTTTGGCATTCCAGATCTGCTATTCTCTCTTGTTTCTTTGGTAAGGGTTACCATTGTAGATTATACTTTTAAAAATTGTGCTTATTATTTTTTCTGTGCTGAACATAAATTCTCTCATGATTCTCATTTCTCTTTTGAACCACCCAGGGACAATATCTTATGGTCCCATGCCTTCTTCAAATTCCACAAAGTTCTTCATCTGTCAATTTTATGATGATTTTCCTTTATTTTGTGGCATTTGTTCATAAATGCTTATACTTATTTACTAGATCTGGAGACTATATTTTCTTCCCTTGTTACTGTTGACTTATTTGCATCTGTGAAGGTCTTTGAGTTTTCTTTTTCCTGAAGTCTTTGGTACTTTCTAACTCCCCTCCTATTCCTCTATTATTTTCCCTATCAATCACTTCCTGACTCCCTCCCCTTTGACTGGAATTTCCTTGGGGGCCTGGATCTTAAAACATCTCAGCCTCCTCCAATCTAGGGCAATTTGCAATTCACTAGTCTAGGTCTCTGCCCTAGTTGACTTTTGAGTGGTCAAAACTACTTCCAAGTGGATGCTATGCTCTGTCCTTCAGGCTTGGTGGAGTGCTATATACCACCCCACAGACATTGTGTCCTTTCTTGGTGACCTGTCCACTTCCTCTATTTCTCAGGATCAGCAGTTTAGAGCCTATTTTCCTTGGGCCCCACCAGTTGGGAACTTTTCTGGGCTGGTGCTTCTGGCTTATAGCCCCTGGCAGCCTTTTGCTTCTAAGGGACTATGGCCAAGTTGACTGTTGAAGCCTGAGCAAACTTCCGCAACCTGGAGTTGGAGCCTCCATGGCACTGGAAGGAGGGAGGTGGGTTTTGGGGTGCAGAGGTTGGATTTGATGTAAGCATTTGTTGTGTCCTTGGGTATGCTAGTACAGTCTTGCTGTCAGGAGGTAGCATGGGAAGACTGCTGAGTGGGCTCAGGGTTAGTAGGCATTAGTACTTGGGTTTGGGAAAGTTTTATTTTTATTTTTTGCCTTCTTTTGGATTCTGGGCATCCTAGTCATCCTAGTCTATGGAAAAATTGAAGTTACTTTATCTTTAGTGAATAATTTTGTTTTGGAAAGGTTTGAGAGGTTGTGGGGATAGGAGAAAATGTCTAGTGCGCCATCTTGTTGCTCATGTGACCAAAAGTTCCACTGTACCAGGTTAACCCTAAGGTGTGTGTGTGTGTGTGTGTGTGTGATGGGAGAGAGTGGAAGGAGCCAGGGAAATATAGGACATGCCAGTGCTGGACAAATCTTTACAAATAACTTTGATTTTATAATCCTCTTCCTTCCTTCCCAACCCCCCCAACTTTTGTTTCAGACCTTCATGTAAAGTTGGAATTTCTAGTTTGGCATCAAAGCTAGACATAATTTTCTCCAGCCTGCCAAGGACAGCTGGGTGGTATGGTGTATAGAGTGCCAGGTGTAGAGTAAGAAAGATGCTAATAGCAGTGTGATCTTGGGCAAGTCATTTAACTGCCTCAGTTTCTTCGTGTGTAGAATGGGGATAATAATAGCATCTGCCTCACAGGGTTGATGTGATGATAAAATGGGATAATATTTAATTAAATAAAGAGAGAACTTTGTAAACTTTTAAGTGCTATATAAATGCTAGCTACTATTAATACTTTTCTTGATTTATTTCCCTACCTGAAAACTCCATGCCATTCAAAAACTAGTCTACTCATCTGCCTTCTATTTTTGCTCATGGGATCCTTCCATCAGTCCATGTCTTATTTTCAATGCCTCTCTAAATTCTATTCATTCTTTAAAGCCCACATCAAGTTTAACCTCTTTCATGAAGTCTTCCTAGGTTGTGGAATTCTGTAGAGCACTGTGACTACTAGATCTATAACTCAAATGTCAATTAATCATTTAACTTCTTTGTGTTTTGTATTTTATTATTCTTTTATGTTTGTGTTAATTTAACTTTGCATGGGTATAATGCTTGCCCTTTGCATGTGTCTTGTGAATCTGAGAGTCCTTGAGAGGCAGCTTAATAAAGTAGAAATAGCTCTAGAGGAGGCAACTTGGGTGGCTTAATGGGGATCAAAAACCAGGTCCAGAGATGGGAAGTTCCAAACTCAAATCTGACCTTAGATACTTGCTAGCTGGATGGATGACCCTGGGCAAGTCACTTAATCCCCATTGCCTACCCCTTACAGTGCCTAGGGAGCTGTACTTAGCATTGATGGAAGGTAAGGGTTTAAAAAAAAATAGCTCTAGATGCAGAGACAGAAGTGTGATTTAAAGACCTG
Source organism: Monodelphis domestica (assembly GCF_027887165.1). Lineage (NCBI taxonomy): Eukaryota > Metazoa > Chordata > Mammalia > Didelphimorphia > Didelphidae > Monodelphis > Monodelphis domestica. The sequence goes on from NC_077227.1 coordinate 253,247,066, forward strand.
TATTCTGTCATTTCTAATTATATCATCTTGGACAGGTTCTTATTACCTCTCTGGCCTTGGTTTTCTCAACTACAAAATTGTGCCAATAATAATGGTACTGTATACTTTACAGGCCCACAGAAATGCTTTAGGGAGATTCATCTGGCAGTGAAATGTGAATAAAAGGGGACCAATCTGAATAGAGCTCCTTTATTCTTCATGAATTTCTTCCCTGCTACATCAAAATTAGCATGGACAACATCACCAAAACACATCAGCTGATTGACCTTTCCAGGGTGCTGCTCTTTTTTAAGCCTGAAGAGCCAAGGCCCTATTAGATGAGATAAGACCACAGACCATATTTCTGCTGTATTTCTGTTTCTGCCCAAAAGCCTTATCATTTCCCAGTCAGATGATAGAATCTTTGCTTCTCTTTTGTTATTGCTCTCCTTAAAGAATGGAGAATTTATTCTTGGCCAGATCTTAAATAGGTTGGAATCTCAGGCAATGACATCCATTCAAACTGGGATTAGGAATGATAATAATATTGACATAGCATTTTAATTTTTGCCAAGTGCTTTACAAATATCTCATTGTAAACTCACAACAACCCTGGGAAGGAGGTACCTTGGAACTGATTCTTAATATTGATTCTAAGATAAGGGATAGCTGGGTAGCTCAGTGGATTGAGAGGCAGGCCTAGAGACAAGTAAATCCTGGGTTCAAGTTTGGCCTCAGACACTTCCTAGCTGTATGACCCTGGGCAAGTCACTTAATCCCCATTGCCTGGCCCTTGCTAAACTTAATTAGACAGAAGGTAAGGGTTTAAAAAAAAATACTTAATCTAAGGTGGAAGGTAAGGAGAGAAGGAGAAGAGGAAGGAGAAGATTTGGGGATGAATAACTTAATTTATTCCTCAACTAAGGTCCTATGCTGGTATCTCATCCTGACAGTGGAGATGATCCTGGATGGAACAGACTCTGTGACAGATCCCTTCTAAGCTATAAAGGATTCAAGAATAGCTTGATGACTTCTGTAACTATATTCCCAAGATCAACCTGAGTTTGTTATAGGTTTATTATCAAAAGATTGGTCACTAGGTCATTTGTTAATTCACGCATTCATTTATTCATTCAACAAACATTTACTATGCTAATGCTAATAGAGCATGGAGTAATAGACCAAGAGCTGGTCTCAGAGCCTTGATCTGTGTTGTCTTGTCTCTCACACTTAGCTGTCATCCAGGCACTTCACTTAACTTCTCAAGTGCCAGGCAACAATTTGAGACTCCAAAAGTTGCCTCTGGGTTGCTCATCTGTATTGATAACCAGGGCTTTCTTCACTAGGTGTTCCCTACACTGGAGAAGTCACGGGTCCAATTAAAAAAGAAAACGCCAGACTTCATGCAAGGTCAGGGGAATAAAGATTAAAATAAACAAAACACTCCCTGCCTTAAGGGAGCTTGCATTGTCTTGGATGACAGTTTCTTTTTATTTTTAATTCAAGAAAACATCTATTAGGGCTGGGAGAGGTTGCAATCTGCCTCGGTAGATGCAATTCCGATTCTTTTGAGGTTGAAGTTTGGGAGGACTTAATTTATTAAATGCCAGCCTTCTCACCAGGGAGCAGATTATGCTTTGGGGGTCCTTGAAGCTCTTTTACTAGGGAAGCAGACTATAGCCCTAGAATCCATGGGCTTCCTGAAAGGTGTATAGTTGGTTTCCCCAGCTGTTCCTTCCTTTCCTTCCTCTGAAAAGCCTTTGGGGAGAGCTCCTCACAAGCTGTTCCTTGGCAAAGGCCCAGGACAGCGCGTCCCCCCCCTTCCCACTTCCTTCTCTTTCTTTTCCTCCTCCTACAGCGATGCCAGGGACCTGAGGAGGTGGGTTGGCAGAAAGCAGTCTGACAATTTCGAGAACACTGCGCTAAACTGGCCTCTTTGCATGCGCAGCGGAGGTTTACCTGCGTAATGGGACCGCTGCCTTCAAGTCCCCAGGTGGTTAGTAGAAAATATGCCCCTGGGGGTGAGTGTTTACCGGAGACGGCAGTCACTGGGCTCGGAGGGAATGACTCTCCCGGCGGCACACAGCACAACACCACTCTTTTCTATAGTGTCTTTGCTACAAATTGTATCCCCAAACCCCGTGTGCAGTCAAATAATACAATTATAGAGGTAAATAACAGTCCAGGGAGAGAGGGAGACCATAAGAGGTAAAGGCAAGGGAGAGAGGAGACGCACTCAGTTGAGATTTGAAAAGAGATTTAAAGAGACTCTTTGGGAAAGGATGCTGTGAAAAAAAGCAGGGAATTGAAGACAAAGTTATTCTTTTGTTAGCAAAAGGAGGGATTCATTGGTAGCTAGCAAGCTAGTCGGAAACTTCTTATGTGAGCACAGCAATAAATAAACTCTGGGGAGATTAGGACAAAAGTGAAAGGCCCTGCCCTCCAGGAATTTACATTCTTCTGATGGGAGACCAAGGAAAAAGGATCTCTTAGCATAGGACCTGGGGCAATAGACTGAGCACTGGGTTTTAAATCTGGAAGACCTTTGTTCAAATTCCAGCTCCTGGTACTTATTAGATGTGTGACCCTGAGCAAGTCACTTAACCTCATTTGCCTTAATTTCCTCTTCTGGAAAATGAGCTGCAGAAAGAAAGGGCAAACCACTCCAGTATCTTTGCCAAGAAAATCCCAAATGGGATCGCAGAAGAGTGAAAAATGACTGAATAACAACAACAAAATCCAGATATAGGTCCTAGAATTAAAAGAATGAATAAAGGAATAAAAAATCATTTATGAAGTGCTTATTAAAAAGCAGTAGATATGAGTTGGGGACAGGTGCAGATAGAAAAATAAGACTCCTTGCTTTTCAAGGAGTTTTTGTCCTATTGGGGAGACAATACATATAGGTTTCAGTTGGAAAGCTTACATGCACCTAAGGATGCCATAGCAAAGCAGATGATGTTGTATCATCTTTAATGTCATTTCCAAAGATAAAATAATATGTTTTTCTAATGCTGAACCACTTGAAAATGCCAAGGTCTGTGGCAAGGTCTTTGTTTTCTGGGTTTTCAGTAGCTGTGGCTGAAGCACCAGCCCGAGCTATTTCCAGGCAGTGTTTCTGTAGGGGTCACTTCCTAGGATGATGTCATGGAGGGCTGGGCTGTTAGCTGGTAGACTGATGGTGTGAGGGAGCAGAGATCTGGAAGTCAGATGTCATCTAGTCCAAGAGAGGAACCAGTGTCAAAAAAATCTTAAGTCAAGCTCTTTGTCATTAAGTCTGTTAAGATTTACTGAATGCTGAGGCTGACTGTCTTTTTGCATATCTGTAATCTTGGTGTTTGGCACAGATCCCTAGCACAGGAAGTGCTTACTACATGTTTGTTGAGGGGCAGCTCAGTGGATAGAAAGCCAGATCTGGAGGCAGGAGGTCCAGGGTTCAAATATACTTCCTAGCTGTGTGATTCTGGCCAAATTATTAACTCCCATTGCCCAGCCCTTACCGTACCACTTGTCTGCCTTGGCACTAGCATTTAGTATGGATTCTAAGACAGAAGATAAGGGTTAAAAAAAAAAAGATTTACTGAATACCATTATATGCTGTGCAGAAAAACAGATATTACTGGGTCTCACAGGGTGTGCACATTTGGCCAGTAGAATTGACAGGGTACAAGGTCTGTTCCTCAGTTTGGGCATTTTTAGAACTTATCTGCCACTGTTCAGCCAAGGGCAAGTGGACCTTGGAAGATTGATTCAGGTTGGTTGAACTCATAAGGTGCTAGTTCATAATCCAAAATGCCTATTTATTAATTTACACAGAAAAACATAGCTGCCAAGTGGACCAGAAGCCTCACATGGGCTGGTTAGTACATTCCCTTCCCAGGAAAAGAGCTTAATTAGTAAACTAAATTAGGATCAGGAGGTTGCATGGGGTAGAGGAGAGCTCTGGACGATCTTAAGGTACCATATCTTTAAACTATGTTAATCCTATGCACCCATTTTTTTTTAGCCTTCATCTTCATCTTAGAATCAATACTGTGTATTGGTTCAAAGGCACAAGAGCAGTAAGGACTAGGCAATCAGGGATTAAGTGACTTGCCCAAGGTCACACAGCTAGGAGATTTGAATCTAGATTTAAACACAGGATCCCCTGTCTCTAGGACAGGCTCTCAATTCACTGAGCCACTCAGCTGCCCCCTCCAATGCACTCATTCTTCATAATACAGTTATACATCACAAGTAGACCAGAAAGTTGCTGGGGGAGAGGAGGGCAATGAATGACCTTAAGAGACAATATTTTTCAACTATAACCCAAGGCACCCATTCTTTTGTTTTTGTTTTTTAACCTAGGACTTCCTGTATTGAGGCTTGGTTTTCAATCCACTAAACCTCCCAGTTTACCCATCACCCCCCTTCCAATGAACCCATTTTTCCTAACAGAGCTAAGTATCAGAAGCAGGTCAGAGTATCTGGCCAGGGTATCCACCCTTCTGGCTAGAATTGGAGAAATGCTGACAAATTTTTATTCTTCAGTTTTCCTTTTTCTAGACTCGTTCCCAGGCACCAGAAACTCCTGTCATTATAACATTATCTCATGACATGTTACAATTTCCAAGATTATAGCTTATCTTACATTACTTCAACATTTCAAAAGATTGGTGATTTCATCAGTATCCTCCCTCCACCGACGCAGCTCACAACCCCCAACACCTCGGAGACAATTTCACAAGTTGCTAGGGCTAAAAAGGAATTCATCACCTCACCTCCCCGCCAACCTTCTGGAAATGAATGAATCTCTTTGGTCTTAACTAGGCTGGTTCTCAGAAGGTAGTCTGTTACTGGGGCTGGACCTGAATCCTTTCTGGCTTGAAAGGCTTTGCAGTTCATGCTTTACACTACTGTCATGGCATTAAGATCTCAGGGGCAAAGGCAATGGGGGTGGCACAGTAGATAGAACACTGGAACTGGAGTCAAGAAGAATTGAGTTCAAATCCAGCTTCTGACACTAACTAGTTATGTGCCTTTTTACTCTATTTTACAGATGAGGAAACTGAGGTTAACAGAGGTTAAAGTTAAATGCCTTGCCTGAGGTCAAAATCTGAGATAGAATTTAAATTCTGATCTTCCTGATTCTCAGTCCCCTGACTCACCTATGCCCAATGAATTACCCTTCCAGAGAACCAATTCTAAGAACCTAGAGAACAAAAGTAGCACCTACCTCCTATGGCTGTTTTGAGGGGGAAAAAAATATACTTGTAATGTGCCTTGCAGACTTTAAAACTATAGATGCTAGCTGCCATTACTGTTATCAACATAAGGTCATCTCTTTCCAGGCTGGGATGTGGAAATCTACTGATGGTATTTTTTTAAAACCTTTACCTTCTGTTTTAGTAACAACTTTAAGATGAATGGACAAAGGCTAAGCAATTAAGGTTAAGTGACTTGCTCAGGGTCACAAATCTAGGAAAGGTCTGAGGGCAGATTTGAACTTAGGTCCTCTGGACACCCACTGTATTACCTAACTGCTCCTACTAATGATAGCTTGCATAAGTTCCATTTTATATATTCTCTTTCTAATGACATATAAGATGTCAGCTTAGTCTTATGCCAACTATCCCTAGGTCAATATGGGGGGGGTACTAAATCCTTCCTACTGCATATATTGCTTTGTGTTAGCCTTGTTTATAGAGAAGCACAGAGTGGCATAATGGATAGAGAGTTAGTCTTGGAACCATGAAGATCTGAGTTCAGGTCCTGCTTCTGGTCTATAATGGTTGCTGGAGCCTGGGCTTGACCACTCACTATTCTAGGAAACTCATTGAAGGTGTTGAATTGCATTGATAAAGGGGACTCCCTCACCTGGGATGATACTACAATATCCTAGGTTTAGCCCTTATCCTCACCCACAAAGGAAAGACCCAACCGTCTGAAGGATGTTTTCTTAGACTGTTATTTAGTTGTTGTATTCAATGGGATGGACAGCTCATCATCAGTACATGTATCGTGGACCAACTGAAAATGGATAGTGGCCTAAGCCAAACATTGAACTGGAAGAAAAAAGTAAACAAGATTGCCTTTGGGAAATGGCATAATTAACAACTCTGGAGTCAAATGTCAAGTATGGTGTCTGATGCTTATTATCTATGTGATCATGGGCAAATCACATAGCAAACCAGTAAAAAGAGGAGATTGGACTAGGATAGACTCTGGGGTCTCTTCTAGGGACTCCAATCTTTTCCATAGTGGATATAAGCAAGCTGTATTCAAACATGTTTCAAATAAAGAACTACATTGGGGTTCAAATCTGGCCTCAGACACTTCCTAGCTATGTGGTCCTGGGCAAGTCACTTAACCCCAATTGCCTAGCCCTTGCTGCTCTTCTTTCTTAGAATGGCTACTAAGACAGAAGGCAAGAGAGTTTTTAAAATATATATATATATATAACAAAATTTTTAAAATTATGTGTAGAAACAATTTTTTAACAATTGCTATCTGCACATTTTTCTATTCACTCCATCTGATACAGGTTATGGCAATGCTGTTATATTCCATATGCCTTATGCCATGAAAAAAGAAAGATATATTCAAGAAAAAAATCATGAAGGAAATAAAATGAAAAATGGAAGGCTTTGATCTACAATCAGACTCCAACAATTCAGAAGGCAAAGAGTTTTTTGTTTTTTTTTAAAGCACTATGTTGGAGAAGTGGCACAGTTTATCAATGGAGAATTTAAAGCTGGGCTGGCCACATGGTGAAAGTGGGGGATAGATAACCAATTGGACAAACCATGTAATTCATTTGACATCCATGGAATGACAGCTGAACTCAAGCCCTTGGCATGTGCTTTGGATCCTCTGCAAAGGATTACATGAGAATATGGACAAAAACTGCACATAATGGATAGGCTATGATCAAAGATCTGTCAACGTATCATTTTCAGAAAAAAGTGCTGAATCAGAAAATGGTGAGAAGCAGATGGCAATGGTGGATAGAATGGTAGGCTTCAGAGCTGTGGAGATCTGGATTCAAATCTTGCCTCTTACACATATTGACTATGATTCTAGGCAAGTCTCAACATCTCAGTGATCCCAGGCAAACTCTCCAAGATGAAAAATTAGGGAATAATAGTTTATCTTAATTAGTAGATCAGATTTCTTCACTGTGGTCCCCTGTTCCTTAAGTGAAACATGATGTGATGAATGTATGGAAGTGAATCATGATGTAGTGAATCAGACAGGCAAGGAGTATTCCTTAGAGTTTGGGGGTAAGGGGTGGGGATAGAGCCATATATCTATTTTTAAGATGTCTCTTGAACTAACTCAGAGGACTCTTGGAGTAAAGAAATCAAAGACAGTACATTAATGGATCCTGAAACTATCAGAGGCTAAGCTAATTAGGGATGGAATAGAATATCCACACCACGGTCATTTTGGGGCCAGAAGTGCTGATTGGGAGCAACCACAGGTATGACCAGCCTTCCAGATGTTGCTTTAGATAATAAAATACTTATCTTACTAGGTGTGATTCCATCCAGCAGAATGACTACATCTCTGCTCCTGTCAGTCATTTGACTCATTCTTTTTTGAAACTCTTAATCAATATTAAATATTGGTTTCAGGGTAGAAGAATGGTAAGGGCTAGGCAATTGGAGTTAATTGACTCCAGACTTGGCTCTTTATCCAACTGAGCCGCCTAGCAGCTCACTCTTCTTTATGAGGGACTTAGTCCCAACTTTTTTGTCCTCTTGAGTTATCTCTCACTTTTCTTAGCTCACATTCTTTTGGTTTCTTCAGTTAGTCATTAGATCTGCAAATACCAGTTATAGGGTTCTAGGTTTTCCTTTTTGTTTCTGATTCTCAAGGTTCTTCACATAGCCCACCTTGGCCAATTTGATTCATTTCAGGAGAGTTTACAGCTCAGCTAGTATTTTTGAATAATGTCCTTTACTGAGGCCTTGCTCTAATACTTCATCAAAATGTAAAGATTTTTAGAATTCATTTGCTGGGAAGGCAGATCTTTGGATGCAGATGTTTCAGAGTAATGGGAATCAAGAATATCTAAATTTAAATTCTGTCTTAGGGGACAGCAAGATAGCTTAGTGGATGGAGAGCCAGGTCTGGAGTGGTGAGGTCCTGGGTTCAAATGTGGCCTCAGACACTTTCTAGCTGTGTGATCCTGGGCAAGTCACTTAATCCTCATTGCCTAACCCTTTCTGCTCTTCTGCCTTGGATCAATATATTGTATTGATTCTAAGATGAAAGGTAAGGATTTAAAAATAAATAAATAAAATCTGTCTCACACACTGATTAACTGTGTAACCTTGGGCAAGTCAGCTAACCATAACCTGTGTTAGCCTCCTCAACTGTAAGATGGAGGTGATAGCCATATTTTATAGGCTTTTCAACCCTTTCTGTTATTATATTTGTTGTTGTTACTAGGCAAAACATGCAGGAAAGAAAATGTTCTGGTCATTATTTAGGAATTGTGTGTGGGACATTGAAAGAGAAAGCCGATGAGGAGGAACTTGGAAATTAGTAACCAGATCCCTCACCGGTGACGAGGGGTTGGAAAGTTAGTTTAAAGTTCTTGTGGTAAGAGGGAGTTGTTTTGAGAGGAATATAAAAAGAAGCTCCCAAGCTGCCAATGGTCCATGCTAATGCTCTCCTCTCTTTGGGCAGCCATTTCCTGGCAATATAAACATTCATTCAGACTAGTGGGGGGTGGCCCCCACTGTTGTTGTTCCTCCCTTTTCAAGGATGTCTTGACTTTCAGTGAATTGGGTTGGAGTGAGGAAGAGTTGCACAAAGTCATCAGTTTCACTCTTCCAGAATCATCCAAGCCTAGTGGCAAGACAAAAGGTAGAACGACTGTCAATGGCCCCAGATGCAGTGGAAGACTCTGGCGTCGTTAATGTCTTACCAAGTTCTAAATGCTCACAGCACCTACTTCAACCACCTGCGTGGTTGTTGGAACCCATTGTTCTCATCTACTCATTCCAATGGGGCAAGTCTTCTCAGGGTGGAAGTAGACATCCCCTTGCCTTACTAACTCACTAAGGCTCTCCTCAACCTTGTAGGCATGGCCCAGTGCTTGCCAAACTAGTGTTCAGAAGTATTCCTTCTAGACTGAGGGGACAAGAAGGTTTGGGTTCATACTTTGGGGCAGCTTGTCTTGGGAACAACCAAAGAGAACACATTGTCTTTTGCTAAAACTGTGGGTAAGAGGGCACACGAGGGAGCATTCGCCATTAGATTTCCAGAAACCAAAGACCATTGGACTTGAATTGGGAAATGGAGAGCTAGATTGCCCTGGTTCTGAATATTGAGTCCCCTGCCTTTCCTGGCTCCATACTCACATTTATTCTATACCTACTCATAGCATATACCATGCCCCGAATTTGGGATGTTATAAATTGTAGCCTGAGCAGTCATTCCAGTGACAGACCTGAACAGTTCACTATTGTGTCCCATGATATAGAGAAAATAACTGATGCTTACATGTCTCATCAGGGTGTGGCTTATTTTTTCTTCAGACCCTCAACTTCTATCTTAGTATCAATTGTTAAGGCAGAAGAATGGCAAGGGCTAGGCGATGGGAGTAAGTGACTTGCCCCAGGGTCACATAGCTAGGAAGTATCTGAGATCAGGTTTGAACCCAGAACCTTCCAACTCCAGTCTTGGTTTTCTATCCACTGTGCTACCTACTCAGTTGCCCCTTCATCAGGGTATTTTTGATCTTTCTATTTTCTCTCTCTTATTAAACCATGGAAAGAATGTTGATTTTGGCATCAAAGGCTCTTGGTGTGAGTTCTGACTCTGCTACCTATGTGATCTTAGAGAAGTCACTTTACCTGTCTAGTCTTTGATTTTACCATCTGGGAAATGAAGAGAATATACTAGAATCATAGATTTAGAACTAGAAAGGACCTTCTAATCCAACCTCCTTCTTTCAAGGCTCAGAGAGTTTCAGTGACTTGTTCAAGATCACACAGTTAGGAAGCCAATAGGCATTCTGACTCAAATCTAGCACTCTTTCTATTACTCCAGGTTGGCTCTCTAGGTTGAATAGCTTCAGGGCATCCAGGTACCATAGTGGTTGGAGAATTAGGCCTGGATTCAAAAGTGGCTTTAGATACTTCCTAGCTGTGTGACCCTGGGCCAGTCACTTGACCTCATTTGCTTAGCCCTTATAGCTGTTTTATCTTAGAATCCATACTGATAGAAGGGAAGGATTTTTTTAAAGGAAAAAGAAAAAAATAGATTAAATGGTTTCTAGTGTTTCCTCTAGCTCTTAATCTATGATCTTCTGATCCTTACCTCTATCTATCAACATACTCCAACCCGAACCTACAGTAGCCAACTCTACATTTGTTGTACTGTTTGCATGGCCTTTTCTCATTCTTTGTACTCAAAATGGAGAGGTTCTTTGTGCTTGTAGATGTTACTAAGAAGAGTGATGGACCTCCCCATATAGACCAAATAGGCCTTTTTGTATAGTTCATATTCAAAGAAGGAAAGAAGAGCGGAAGGGAAGAATAAGGAAAGGAAAGAAGGGAAGAAAGAAGGAAGCAAGGGAGGAAAGAATGAAAGGAAATAATGGAGAAAAGAAGGGAAGAAAAGATGAGAAGAAGAAAGGAAGGAAAGAATGGAAGAAGGAAGAAAGAAAGGAAGAGAAAAAAAAACCCTAATATGTACTAATCACCTACTATTTGCCAGGCACTGTACTTAGCACTTTACAGATATCCCATCTGATTGTCACATTCATCCTTGGAGGAAGGTGATATTATTATCCCAATCCTATAGATGAAGAAACTGAGGCAAACAGCTTAAATGATTTGCTCAGCGTCACATCAATATTAAGAGTCTGAGGCCAAATTTGAACTCAATAAAAGGCAGAAGCTACATCTTTTTCTATTTTCTAACCCTTTAAGTGCCTAGTCCAATGCTGAGCACAGTTGGTGCTCAATAAATAATGGTTGATTGCTAATAATAGCTTGGTTTTTTATAGGTCTTTGCAAAGTGCTTTTCTTTATTTTTTCTTTAATTTTTTTCTTGATGCCTTTTGTTTTTACATCACATTCATTTCCAAATATATCCCTCTTCCCTCCCCTACACAGCAAGCCATCACTTGGGTGCTACACTTGAAATAAAAATTTTTTTAAAGAAAGAGAAGAAAAGTAGCTCAGCAAAACCAACCAGCACATTGGCAATGTCTGACATTACAAGCAGCCCCCCACTTCTGAGATGAAGGGAGGCAGGTGGATTTCCTCAACTATCATGCAAGGTTGAACATTTTAATTATACAACTCAGTTTCATTGTATTGTTCTTTCTATCCATGCTTTATTTTTCAGTCATGCCCAACTCTTCAAGACCCCATTTGAGATTTGCTTGGTAAAGATGCCATTTTCTTCTCCAGCTCTTTTTATGGATAAAAAAACTGAAGCAAACAGAATTAAATGACTTGTGGAGAATCACACAATAAATGAGTGTCTGAAGCCAGATTTGAACTCACGAAGATGAGACTTTCTGACTCTAGCCCTGGTACTCTACTGCACTACCTAGTTGCACCTCACTCCCTCTTCCAGAGCCATCAAAGTCTAGAGGCAGGATGACTGATAGCTCGGGGTACAGTGGATGACTTTGGTCTTGGCTAACTGCTAAGCTCTAAGGGCTTCAAGCACCCACTTCAACCACCTTCATGGCTGTTGGAACAAATTGTTCTCCTCCACCCATTCCAGTGGGGGAAGTCTTCCCACGCCTGGGGTAGACACCCCCCTAACTCACCAATGGGTTTGAGGCCTGTAAGATAGGACATAAAAGAGAGCTGAAAAGCTGGAGTAAAGGTAGGGAAGGGGAGTCTGGAGAGACAGAAATGGGGATGGGGGAGATATGAAGGAGGAATGACTTGAAAGCAGATCTCAAATATGACTTCAAAACCAACTAGCTCTCTTTCTATTTCAAAAAGCTTCTTTCCAATGGATGGATGAGCCATCCATTGGACTTGGTATATGAATACTAAGCTAGGGCAAAAGGTTTTAACCCTGAGGCTGATGAACTTTTTTTTTTTTACATTTTGATAACTTTTTGATAACTTTGAGATATAATTGGTTTCCCCTGTAATCATGTGCATTATATTTTAGGGGTTTAAAAACATGCCTCCAGGGAGTCCATAGGCTTCAACCTGGCTGCCAAAGGGGTCCATGACATAAAGAGGTTGAGGATCTGTGGTCTAGAGAGCAGTAACCATGTCCTGGGCAGAATAAATCCCTACCATGACTGATCTTCAGTTTTTCTAGGAATGGTAGACTCTGACTGTTTTTTCCCACTAATCCCTTCATACATACACTCCCACAGATAAAGATGCAGGCCTGTACACACAAACACATGCACACACTCACACAGAGGCCGCTGAGCCAATAACCATGCCCAGCATTCTTGACATTGCAAGCAACAAGATGCATGTGTAGAATTTAGAAGGAGGCAGATTTAGTTCAGTCTAGTCTGGCTAAGGAAATATTTTCTTTCTTTTTTTTAATTTTGGAGAAAAAAAAAGCCACTTGCTTTCTGCCTTAATATCAATTCTAAGACAGAAGAGTGGCAAGAGTTAGGCAATCAGACTTGCCCAAGGTCACACAGGAAGTATCTGAAGCCAAATTTGAACCCAGGTCCTCCCCTCTCCAGGCCTGGCACTCTAACCACTGTTCTCTGTAGTTATTTAACAAATTACTTTATTAATGATCACAGGACTTAGAGTTGGAATGGATCTTAGACTAGAACAAAGATTCTTAATTGACTTGTTGAATAATTTGTTAATTACATTTTGATATAATTGGTTTTCTTTGTAATCCTACTTTTTAACTTTTTATTATTCTGAAAAGCAGTCCATAGGTTTCCTGACTATCAAAGGGGTCCATGACACAAAGCATTTTAAGAACTCCTGGACTAAAGAATCTAGTCCAACTCCTTCATCATACATAGGAGGAAACTTGAACCTAGATGGGCAAAGTGACCTTTTTTTTTTTTAATTCATCTTCTGTCTTAGTATCAGTTTTAAGACAGAAGAATGGCAAGGGCTAGGCAATCAGGGTAAAGTGACTTGCCCAGGGTCACACAGCTAGAAAGAATCTGAAGTCAGATTTGAACCCATGTTCTCCTGACTCCAGGTGTGGCACTCTAGCCACTGTGCTACCTAGCTTCCTCCTGGAAAAAAGTTTTCTAGCAGTTAGATTTGCTTCAAAGTGTGGGATCTAGTGAGTCTCTTCTCAATAGAAGTTTTCAAATGAATATTGTGTGACTATTTGTCAGGACTGTTGTAGAAGGACCCAATATTCAGATACCGGTTGGACTAGATGGACCTCTGAGGACTCTTCCAACTCTGGAATTTTGTGAAAGTTTCATCAAACAATATTTCCTAAGCATCTACTGGGTGGGTGTTATGCTTCAATCCCTACTTTTGTTGTGAGGGTGGGGAAAAGAGACTTGGCAATTTATCCTTGGGGCACAATAAGGCCTTGGGGAATAGTGTTTGCATTGTGAAAATACATTAGGGTGGCATATGTCTGCCACTGGGGAAGACTGATGCAGTGGAACACTTGAGTTTGGGAGTTCTGAGCTACAACAGGCCTAAAGGGATTGGATGTCTTAACTAAGTCCAATGCCAATTGAGTCAAACTCAAGGAGTAGAGCCCATCTCTCAGGGTGCCTAAGTAGGGAACAACTGATCCAAGCTGGAAAAATAGAGTAGCTTAAAGTTTCTATGGCCATCAGTATTGGGATTGAGCCTATAAGTGGTCATTGCACTTTTTTCTCCCAGCTGGGACTAGGGCTGGGGAGATTTAGTCTTAAAAAGAAAGAAAAGAAACAAAAGAAGACAGGGAAGAAGGAAGGAAAGGTAGGAAGTAAGGAAAGAGAAAGAAAGAGGGAAAGGAGGAAGGAAGGAAAGAAAGAGAAAAACAAAGAGAAAGAAAGGAGGAAAGAAAGAAGGAAGGAAAAGGGAAGAAAGAAAAAGAAGGAAAATGAGAAATGAAGGAAGGGAGAAAAAAGAGAAAGAAAGTAGAAAGAAAGAAAGGAGGGAAGGAAGAAAGAGAAAAATAAAAAAGGAAGAGGGAGGAAGGAAGAAAGGAAGGAAGGCAGAAAGAAGGAAGGAAGACTACATTTAAGGGTCAAGAGACCTGAATTTTAGTTTTGACTGCTACTAACTAGCTATGTGGCACCTGAAAAATTGTATCTTTCTCATCCCTAGTTACCTTCAAAATTAATTTTCTTAAGCTCAGATCTCACCATGTTATTTATGCCCCACCTCAATCAACTCCAGTGGTTTCCTATTGCCTCTAGGATCAAATATAACCTCTGTTTAGCTTTTGATTCTGTTCACAACTTGGCCTCCACCTATCGTCTCATTGGACATTACACCCTCATATAACCAAACTGGCCTTTGCCCTGTTCCTTACACACTTCATCTCAGGTCCCTGTGCTTTGGCGTTGATTATCCCTCATGCCTAGAGTGTCCTCCTTTCTTCTCTCTCATTCAGTGTCCCTTTTTTTTTTCTCTTCAGGATACAACTTCAATGTCCCTTTCTTCATCAAACCTTTTCTGATTTTTTCATCATCTTCCTTCCCAAACTACTTTGTATTTAATTACTTTGTACCTATTCACTTTATTTTTATTATGTATATACTAATATATGCTTCTGTCGTCTTCCCCAGTAGAATGTGTGTGACTCACTTATTTAATGTTTTCTTAAACCAGGTGCCTCATACCTGACCCTGCTGAGCAGGGGATGGGGAGGTAAGAATTCCTCTCTAATGACAATAGGCCCAAGAAGGAACTTTCCTTGACATTCTCAACTCAAATCATACTTTCATCCATTAATTGCCCCTGCTAACTGCCCTATATTTTCTGACTGAGTTGGATTCAGTCACTTGAATAGCATCTATTAAGCACCTACTATGTGCCAGGCACTGTGTTAAGTGCTGAGGAGACAAAGACAAAAAGGAGTCTCTTGCTCTCAAGGAACTCTCAGTCTAAGGTCTCATCAGTGAGATATTGATAGGATCAGAGATTTAGAGCTAGAAGGCATCTTGGGGGCCAGCAAGTCCAACACCCTTATTTCATAGATGAGGAAACAGATAAATGGAAGTTAACTTGTCCGGGTTCAAACAGCTAATAAGTGCCTGAGGCAGGAGTTGAACTCAGGTCTTCTTGACTCCGCTCTTGTGCTTCCAAATTTGTGATATTTATAGTCTTTATGGCTTCAGTTTGTGCCTACCCTACCATTTCCCATTCCCAAAGCAGAGAAATAGTATATTGGGCAGATTAGATCTTAATGTACCTAGGCTCTAATGTTATATTTGTATATGTCTTTTATCCCTTTGGATAGAGTGACAGCTCTGGAAAACTCATCTTCCTGAGTTCAATACTGACATTAGACTAGCAATGTGACCCTGGGCAAGTGACTTAACCCTATTTGCCTCAGTTTCCTTATCTGTAAAATGAGCTGGAGAAGGAAATAGCAAACCACTCCCTTGTCTCTGCCAAGAAAAACCCAAATGGGATCATGAAGGGCTGGATCCAGCTGAAAAAATGATGGAACAACAACCTTTTCCCCATAGGATGGAAGAGATACTAGAGATCATCTAGGCTAATTTAGCCATTAGTCCCTTTTACAGTTGAGAAAATTGAGAATAAATGACAAAATCAAAGATGAAATATTGTGGGTAGGATTTGAACCCAGATCGCTCAACTCCAAAGCTGGAGCTTTGCTCACTGTGCCCTGCTGCTTGACAAATAGTTGATGAGTAGTTCCAAATCTTTCATTTCCCAACTGGTTAGACTTGGATAAGTCACTTCATAGAATTATAGGAACATAGAACCAGAAGGCACCTTAGAAGTCATTGAACTCCATCCTTTCACTTAACAGATAAGAAAACTGAGGTCCACAGAGGGGAAATGATTTCCCAAGGTCACACAAGTGATAAGTCACAGAGCTGAAATGTGATCCTAGCTACTTTTTTAAAAAAAGTCTTACTTTCTTCCCTTGTAACAATTCTAAGAAAAATGGGCAGAGGTTAGGCAAACAGGGTTAAGTGACTTGCCCAGGGTTACATATTTAGGAAGTGTCTGAGGCTAGATTCGAACCCAGTTACTCTTACTCAAATTCTAGTCCCCTGTCCACTGTTCTATGATGCCCACCTCTCTGAGCTTCTGTTTTCTTATCAATAAAATGACTAAATATTCTCTTGTAGCTTTAAAATCCTACAAAAAATGCCCAGAGTCAGTATCCAACATTCCTCCCTCCCCTGTTTCTGGTTCTCAGGCATGCCTGTTTTGTCAAGAAGATCAGATTGAGTTTTAATTGGTACTTGGATCAGTGTAGGGTGTCCTTTTTTCCCCTTCCCCCTTCAGGAATGGCAAGAGGAATTGATGTGGTTTCTGTTCCTTGACTAAAATAGTGCTAAGGAATAATCATATTTGTAACACTATATCTTTTATTCATTATCTTTCTCTATGGCACTGAAATGGTTTTATGTACCCATTCCTATTCATCCTCATAGTTCTAGGAGGAAGGAGGAAGAGATTGTGTTGACCAACCTGTGTTGCCAATGTGGAAACTGGGAAATAAGTAGGGGAGATTTATTTGTTCTTGTTCATCAGGGAGCCAAGAAATAGCTGAGCTGGGAGAAAGACCTAGATCTCTATCCACTGTTACATTTCTTGCTGTCTTGCCGCATTCCATGTGGTGTGAAAAAAGAAAGTGGGGGGTGGTGGTGATGGTGAGGAGGCTGAGACAGGGAAGGAAAGGGTAGGGGGAGGGAAAAGGGAAAGAGAAACCAAGCTGGTTTCCATGACAACCACACATGTGAACCAGCTGTGGTAACCATGGAAACAGGAGGTAACTGCTCAGAGGCAGGAGAAGCTATCCCAGGGGAGAAACAATTTTGACAAAAATACCCTTTGATAAAAATAAAAAAGAAATAATAAAAGCCACTTTCTCTGGGACTTGGGGGCACTGCTGAGTGAGGTGACAAAATGATGGGGACCTGGGCTGGGCTTTCCAGTCTGTCCCAATCTCTGTCAGCTTCTCTCTCCTTGTCATTTTATGGAGTGTTTTCCAGAGAATTACAGACTTGTACTATTTTAGGTCTGAAATCTCAGAGGCTATCTAGTCCAACTCCCTGATTTTTCACACGAGGAAACTGAGGCCAAGAAAGATGAAGTAGCTTATCCAGGGTCATATAGAGGGTTAATGATGGAAATTCCTTGGTTTCTATTTAGTGATAGAATTACCCAGTTTCCTTGGCATCATGGAAGAATGAGAAGGAAAATGCTGGGTCATTCTGGTAACCAGGAGCAGATGATCAGATTTTGTGATATGTACATCTGCATGTTTATGGTGGGGTGATTAGGAAAGAGGAACATGACACAGGGGATAGAGGATGAAGGAAGAGGAGAAATCATATTCCAATCCATTTGCCAAAAGAGTCAATGTTTAGCATTTCTTTTGCTTGATCACCTGACCAGTTGAGCTTTCTAATCCCCCATCCCCCCCTCTGTCTCTTTGTTTCTCTCTCTCTGTTTCTCTATGCCTTTCTCTGTTTCTCTGTCTCTGTTTCTCTATTTCTTCTTGTCTTTTTCTCTCTGTCTGTCTCTCCTCCCCTCGGTTGATATTCAGATCACCTGGGATAGAAAGTCAAACCATCAATAAACATATTAAATCCCTACTATGTGCCAGGCTACCTTCTGGGAAAACAAGGGAAATGGCATGCAAATAACTATGTAAAAAACGAGCAAGATGTAGGATGAATTGGAGATAATCAAGAGAAAAGGCACTAAAATTAAGGGGAATGGGAAAAGCTTCTTGGAGAAGGTAGAAATGACTGGGGTTTGAAGGAAGCTGGGAAGCCAGGATGTGGAGGTGAGGAAGGAGAGGATTTCAAGCATGAGGAACAGTCAGTGAAAATGCCTAGTTGGGACATGGAGAGTTTTGTTCAAGAATAGTAAGGAGGTCAATGTCATTGGATCAAAGAATTTACACATGGGGTGTATAAGGTGCAAGAAGACTGGAAAGGTTGGGGGGAGGCAGGCAATGAAAGGCTTTGAACACTAAAGAGAGGATTATATTTGATCCTGGAAGTGATAGTCACTGAAGCTTCCTGAATGATGGGGTGGGGTGGGGTGACATGGTCAGACATGCATTTTTAAATGTATAAAATGAAATATATAGGTTTATAAAGTAAACTAAAGGTTAGTAAAATTAAAAATGTTCTTTTTTTTTAATTTTTTCACCTTCCAAGTTAAAAGACTCCCTGAAGTCTATTCACAGACTTGGATCCCAGGTTAAGAAACCTTGGTCTAACTGGAACTTTGGTATATTACAGGATAGGGCTACCAAGTAGGGCATGGAAAATTGGTGCCTTAAGCTTTGTGGGTCTGAGATTAGTTCCACTTAGGGCAAGTAAGGCTAGGCAAAACAGATATGCAAGGTAGACCTAGGACAAGACCAAGAAGACAATGTGCCGTTCAGTCCAAGAGATCAGGGAATGAAGAAGTATCAAGGTTCTAGTCAATGTCTGGGAAATTAGGGTTCAGGAACTTGGGCCAGAAAATCTGGGTAGCAATAGAGCATGATCTAAGTAAGGGCTCTGGATAATAAGCACAGGTATAAGTGTAAGGGCAGCTAGGTGGTGCAGTAGACAAAGTGCTTTGTCTGGAGTCAGGAAGGGCTCTGAGTTCAAATTCAGCCTTAGACATTTATTAGTGCGATGTGACCCAGGGCAAGTCACTTTATCCCTATTTGTCTCAGTTCCTCATCTTTCTTCCTGTAAAATAGGGACACCTGGAGAAGGACATGGG
The DNA here is from genome assembly GCF_027887165.1 of Monodelphis domestica. Taxonomy (NCBI): domain Eukaryota; kingdom Metazoa; phylum Chordata; class Mammalia; order Didelphimorphia; family Didelphidae; genus Monodelphis; species Monodelphis domestica. Next base: position 253,265,896 of record NC_077227.1, read on the forward strand.
AAGCCACTCCAGTATCTTTGCCAAGAAAACCCCTTGGAACTAGTTCATGGGGTCACAAACAGAGGGATATGACTGAACAACAACCAGCAGTAAAAATGGAACTGAGTGAAAATATGGAATCAAACCTGTTTACATGCCTCTTGTCCAGGCAAGGGTGTGGGGTGGCTAGAAAGACAGAACTGTAGTTCTTGAGAACCTTGTGGCATCTTTTACAGAATCCTCCAAGGGGTAAAGCTCCCAGCCTGTGAATTCCAAGGTAAAAACCTTTACTACCAGGGCTATACTGCTTTCAACCACCCCATTTGTATGCACACATAGGGAAAATGAGGCATATCATAACATCGTGGCTTGCTTGGGATTTCCCTTTTTCTCTTCCAGAGTTCTATGAGACTTGATGCTAAGAGATAGGATGACCATGAAACAGAAAAAGACATGGTGCTAAAAAACAGCTAGCCCACATAAGAGGACGAAGATAAAGACGAGCATTACTGCTGTCTAGTGTATCCTGGCTCCCCTCACAGCACAGAGCATGATAGATGTAGCAAAGAATGATGGGAAGGGGATGGTGCAAAATGGACATTTCAGAACTGTGCCTGCTAAGATGGCAATAGTAGATTTCTGTATTCTGCCTTGGTCTCTGTGTGGCCCAAGTCTCTTTAGCATCTGGCAGTATGAGGGGATGGAAGGTTGGAACTCTTCCATCGGCTTCCTCTCTTGGGGCTGGGGTGAAGGGTGGCGGCGGTGGGGGTTAGCTGGCCTGACTGGCATTCCTCTCATCTGTCCCCCCCTCTCCATCACTCTTGTCAGCTGCCCCTTGCTGCCACCGCCTCCTCTCTCCCTTCCCCCTTCATCTTCCAAGGCCGCTAACACATGTGCGGTTACCATGGAAACCGTGTGAATTCCATTCTCAAGCCATCCACATTGCTATGCTAGACAAGTGAAAGGGGGTGGGAGCGGGGGTCTGAGATACAATAGACAGCAATAACACCTGTGTGGAGAGAGCTTTCTTTCCCCACCTTTCCTAAAGTGGGCAGTCTTCTGTTCTTTAGCCTGGAATCCTCTTTTGTTTCCCAGACATTCTCCTCCTCTCCTCCCACCCATCTGAAAATGTCTTATTATTTGTGGTCAGAGGGCAGTAACCCAGCAGCCTGCCCCTAAACCCTTGAAGCACGCACAGCTCAAGAGATTATCTCACGTATAGATCTCGGGGTGGTACCGAGTCGCGGAGATTTGCGGGATTAGACAATGTAGTAGGTCGGGCAGTGTGGGTCTTGTAGAGATGGGGGTGGGGAAGGGGAGATTGTTTGCCCTCCTCTGTAACCCAGAATGCTGTGACAGTCCTGGAAATGATGCTGATCTTTCCATAGTAAGAAGATTGACTTCATCTTTGGCAGCTCTGCATCGTTACTCAGATCCCAGGGATCTGCCTTTCGCCTTGGTGAAACCAGTTGACATGTGGTGACTGATGCTGATGAGTGGGTAAAATTAAGAACCATTATAGCTAACATATAGAACTTGAGAATTTCTACCATGCTTTACATATACTTGTTTCTCACAAAGAGACCATGATGTAGGTACCTCAGTTTCCTCATCTGTAAAACGAACCAAGAAAACCTCAAAAGAGAAGCATCAGAGATGACTGAAAATGACTTTTGTCATCATAGTCATTTCCAAATGACAAAACTGAGGTGGATCAAGGTTAAATGACTTGCCTAAGGTCACTCAGGTTTTCCTGATTTATGTTTTTTTTTTTAACCCTTACCTTCCACCTTAGAATCAATACTATGTATTGGTTCCAAGGCAGAAGAGCTGTAAGGGCTAGGCAATAGGGGTTAAGTGACTTGCCCAGGGTCACACAGCTAGGAGGTATCTAAGTCTAGATTTAAATCCAGGATCTACTGTCTCTAGACCTGACTCTCAATCCACTGAGCTACCCAGCTGACAACTTCCTGACCCCACACTCCATGCTCTATTCAGGAGATGCCAGTCTCCTATAACATGCACTTTAGTCCCTCATATTACACCAGAAAATCCTCTTGGTCTCTGAACTCCTTTGTCTATATGATTTGCTTGGCACATACTACAGTTCTGCATTGTTCTTCAACTATTCCATCTGCTGATATTCCCAGTGGAGAATGTTTACCTTAGGGACAAGGAAAATTTCATACACACGACTTCTTTTTATCTCTGACAGCACGGAGCTCCCTTCTGGACAGGTAATTAGTAACTCTGATTATCTCTTGGCACCTTAGTTTCTTCATCTGTAAAATGAGGGCTGTATAGACAAGGTGATTTACAAAGTTCCTTCCAGCCTTAAAATTCTAGGATTCTATTCTCGGTGTTGAATAAATACAAGTTGAGTTGGTACCAGGTGTATCAACTAGGAGGGCCACAAATTCATTTCCATATGATTTGTATTCGTGGACATTTTCTCACACTTACCTAGACCCTTTCTTGTTCAGACAATTTTCCAGGTTATTATTGTTTCCTTAAAGCCTGCTGTTTCTCTGCAGTGGCCAAATGGATAGAGTACTGAGCTTGGAACAGGACCGAAGAGCATCTACAATTCTCTCATCTGTTCCTTTTCTTTTAAAGGATATCATTTGTCTTGATTGCTCACATCCAAAAATCAAAGCAAGGGGGCAAAGAGGAGACTCAGATAGCCAGGCTTATGGTGAAGATGCCAGGTTGGGTTACTAGGGATCTGGGGAATTTAGAGAAGAATGATTCAAAAAACTAGATCAAGGATGTGTTTATAATCTAGAAGACATTGATTTAGAATTACCTGATAATTTTTATGAGTCAGGTCTGCATCACTAGACTGTTTTTGTTGAGTCATATATCAGTCTTCACCTTTTTGTGATCCCATTTTGGGTTTTCTTGGCAAAGACCCTGGAGTGGTTTGTTGTTTCCTTCTCCAGCTCGTTTTCTACAGGAAAGAAACTGAAGTAAACAAGGCTAAGTGACTAGCCCAGAGTCACATAGCTGGTACATGTCTGAGGCTGGATTTGAACTCAGAATCATTAGACTAAGTTCTTTGAATTTATAGGACAGGGTCTTCACTTTTGTATTACCCCTAGAACTTAACTCAGTGCTTTGCATACAGACAATCCTTAACAAACCTTAGGGGTTGCGATTCATATGTCTTAGAGGGGAGGTAGGTGGGGAAGATGGAGAGGTTACACAGTATATTGGAAGGAGCAGTGGATCTGAAATTTCGCTCAAGGCTGTTATTTATGAGCTAATGACCTTGGATGCATCTTCTCTTTCTGGATCTCAGTTGTTTCACTTGTAAATTGGGGGAGTTGGGTCCAGGGACCATTTTCTTTTTTTAAACCTTTCTATCTAGAATCAACACTAAGTATCAGTTTCAAGGCAAAAGATCATAAAGGCTAGGCAGTTGGGATTAAGCGATGGGTCAGTCACACAGCTAGGAAATATTTGAGGCCACATTTGAACCCAGGACCTTCCATATCCAGGTCTGGCTCTCAGTAACCAATTTTGACTGTGAATTCCATAAGCTATAGATCTAGACCTTGTGTGGCCGGCTTCGGCTTCCTCCCAAGCATTCTCCTGTTAGCATTGTTTCCTTCCTCCCTGTGTGCTCCAATGGCTGGCTAGACTGCTAGATTTAGAACTTTGGCTCAAATTTTGGTTCCATTATTTACTTCATATGTGACCTTGGGCAAGTCACACAGTATCTGAATTTGAGCTCTAAGTGACCGCAGGAAAATCAGGTAACCTCTTTAGGTCTCAGTTTCCTCATCTGCAAATGAAGGGTTGTACCGGATGGTAAATAAGGTCCCTGTCCATTTCTAAATCTGTGCTCTTGTGACCCCTTAAGGAAGACAGAGGCAGAATGGAGGGGGTTAGGAAGCTGAGTACAAGCAGGTAAACTTGTCACTGAAGGATGACCTTGACCTGGTTTCAGACCAGCAGACTGTCTCCAGAGGGAAGCTGCCTCTTTCCAAGAGAAGAAGGTGAGGAACGGGAGGGCGAAGGAGACAGGAGATTGAGCAAGGAGGAAAAAGAAAGGATGAGTGTGCTTGACTGAGAGGATGAAAGAAGAAAGGGAGGGTCTGTGCTGGGGGGAGGGGGAAGGGAAGAGAGAGGGGAACAAAGAGAGCTTCAGCAGATGCAGCAACAGCAGCAGCATCTTGAGTGAAGGGATCAGTGAAAGATGAATGAATGAACAAATGAATGAACAAGTGAATAAACTCTGGTGACTCAGCGTCTAATGCTTTCTCTTCCCCACCATTAAATCCTTTATTGCTCAGCCCTGATTCCACAAGACACCCATGGGGGAGGGGATCAGACTAGCTGGTTGCTATAGGAATTAAGGCCCCCCCCCCAAACCTTCCTTTAGAGAACCTTCCTGCCCATAGCTCTCCTCTCCCTCCCTGTGACTCAGGCCTCCAGGGATGCCATCCCTGTTAATAAGCCTCTTGGGGGAAGGACCAAGGACTAGCTCTGTTCTATCTGCCAGAGGAGTAGTCTCTAAGTAACTCTGATCACTCATCTCTTCCCTGACTACTAATTCCTAGGCTCCTTGTTAGTAATAATAACAACAAGAGTAATAATAATGCACCAACCAGAACCTGCCTCTTTCTCTGTTTTGTAGCATATGACCACTCACCTTCAGAGTACAAAATGCAACCAAGGGCAAGAGCAAGTAATTATTTATATATCAAGCAGACACTTACACTTCTGCCTGATACAGAATGCGAGATTTTTGGGAGTCCTCAGGACAATAGTTAAGTGTTATAAATGGAGCAATACACCCAACTGCCACTATTTTCTCCTGTTTGATGGTTCTTCTTGGGTGAGGAGGCAGGTTCCTTGGGGAAGGACTCCACTTTTACTTATGGTGGCCAGAGTTCCATTTCCCAGATTCCTGTTGGGATCCTATGCAAAGTTAGTGGCTTGAGGCAAGGGTTTGGGGGTAGTTTTGACTCTGGGACTAGTTTATTGCCTTTACATGTTTAGAGCTTCAGATTCCTTCTAAGGGAAGGAATGTTTTATTTAAATCTGGAAGGGCATAGCCTTAACATTTCATTTTCTCTGTCTTTGTTTCTTGTGACCTTTCATTTTTCTGGAGTCTAAAGGTGGAGCACCTTTTACAGCTGTCATTGGCAAATTGTTTAAATTCTCCACAGGATACCATTCATTGTTGTGAGAATAAACATCTTTGTGGTGATAGGAACTTGAAGAGCAATGGAGATGCTGTATTTAGAAGGAGCAGCATGTCTAATGGCAGGAAAAAAAAGAAGAGATTTATGGACCCCCCCCCCCCCAATTAAGCTAGGCAAACCCAGGGTTGCTTGGGTAATATTTGTCTGTCAGTCCCTCTTCCCCAACTATTGTTGTGCAGTGGAAATAGGATTGGATTTGAAGTCAAAAAATCTCCGCTGAATTTTAACTCTATCACACACTACTTGGGTATTGGGCAAAGCTTTGAACCCCTCTGGTCCTTATTTTGCTTGTATGTAAAAAGGAGTTGGCTAAATGATCTCTAAGATCCCTTACAGATTGAAATCAGTGATCCTATGATTTCCTTCTTTTATTAATAATTTATTTTTAAAATGTTTCCATGGTTACATGGTTCATATTCTCCCCCTCCCCTCATCCCTTCCCCCTCCCAGAGTTGACAAACAATTCCACTGGGTTATATGTATATATGTTTATATATGTATATATTATCACTCAAACCCATTTCCACATTATTCACTTTTGTAAAAGAGCAATCCTTTAAAACCCCAACCCTAAACCATGTCCCTATATAAACAAGTGATAAATCACATGTTTTCTTCTGGATTTCTACTCCCACAGTTCTTACTCTAGATGTGGATAGCATCCCTCAGCATTGTCCTGGGTCAATGCCTTGTTATAAGCAGCAAAATCAATTACCTTTGATCATCCCATGATTGTTACAGTCTCTGTGTATAATGTTCTCCTGGTTCTGCTCATTTCACTGTGCATCAGTTCATGGAGATCTTTCCAGTTCTTATAGAAATACATCAATTCATCATTCCTTACAGCACAATAGTATTCCATCACCATCATATACCATAATTTGTTCAGCCATTCCCCAGTTGAGGGACATCCCCTAATTTTCTAATTTTTTGCTACCACAATGAGCACAGCTATGAATATTTTTGTACAAATAAATCCTTGCCCAGTTTTTATTTTACTATGAGTTCCTTCTTTACAAAGCTGTGATAAATTTAAGGGAAGGGGGCTTCCTCTGACTCTGCACTGGAGGCCAAATGAAGAATATGACTTAACTTTCATTCATTTAGTACTTTTAACTTTTCCCAGCATGTTCACATATATATATATGTACTCAGATGTTATATATGTATATGTATATATATATATATCTACTTATCCCTTTATCCATCTATTTCTTTATATGAGCCATTCAATCATTTCACTTCTGTCCTACTTTTTGTGACCCCATTTGGGGTTTTCTTGGCAAAGTCACTTGAGTGGTTTGTCATTTTCTTCTCCAGCTCATTTTCCAGATGAGGAAACTGAAGCAAGCAAGGTTAAGTGACTTACACGAGGTCATATAGCTAGTAAGTATCTGAGGCCAGTTTTAAATTCAGGATGATGAGTCTTCCTGACTCCAGGTCCAGTACTCTATCCACTGTGCCACTAAGCTGCCCCCTCAGTAATATGGATATGTATATTTATATATTACATATGCATGTATGTTTATACTCATTTTTCTCACATTAAAACTTTGAGATGAGAAAGGCACTCTCGACATATAGATATAGGAAACTAAGAGGAAACAAATGTTTTAGGATTATAATATTAGGATTGGAAAAGAACATAGATATCACCCAGGGGAACTGCCTCATTTTTACAGATGAGGAAACTCAGGTTTTGAGAGATTTCAGCTGGCTAGAGATCAGTCATGTAAATAAGGACTAGAAAAAGAATTTGAACCTAGGGAGTATGGTATGGTGGTAAGAAATGCTGAATTTAGCACTGGAGGCAATGAGTTTATACTCCTAGTTCTGCCCCCTACTTTCTGTCTGTATGACTTTGATGACAAGGATGCAGTGATTCTCTAATTTCAGAACTGGGGACTCTTCATTACATCACATGCGCTTTAGGCTAATCAGCTTATTAGTGGCAGACCTGAACCCCTTAGGATGCAAGTCTCCTGGCACGCCATTCAGGGCTTCTCCATCAAATCCCTTAGCGTAGTGGCAGGCAGAGCCTGAGCTTCTACCAAGCCAACACAAGCTTCTTTCTTCCTTTTCTCTTCATAATCCCTGGAGTTTCCACTGTTAGTTCTGGTCAGGGATAGTCTCCCCCTGTGTCCTGAAGAAACTTATCAGCTGGGAAAGCAGTCAGGCTCCACTGAGCTGAAACTATGCCTCCCTTTAGGTCACGAGGAGTGTGGTCTCTGGGGATGCTGCCTAGATCACAGGGGCTATTGTCTCAGGGGATGCTAGGAGGCTGCATGGAGACTTATTTTTGTGCCAGGGGCAAGTTCATCGAAGGGGTCAAGGGAGCCCTGGGAATGAGGGAGGAGGCAAAGATGGTATAGCCTCGAAACTAGCAAGAATGTGTCCCAGGGGCAGGGAGGACCAGGGACCAAACTGGCCACAGGAGCAGTGGGTTGGCTGTGTGTACATGAGGAAAGGACGATGGGTTAGAGGAAATCTGTGACTCCTCTCCTCCCCAATCTCTCTTCCCAACTCTGTACCTCTTGCCCATCATATATTTAGTGCTAAAGGTTCCTTCGGTGTGAGCTAACTTCTGGCTTCAGTCTCAGCATCCCTTCTAGGCTACATCCTGGGAGGATGAAATGATTACTTTGCTGCCTTGTCATTTGTTTTGCCTGCTTGCCTGACCCTTCCCCCACCCTCTGGCCTAGATTCTTCCCTGGCAGTGGAGAGGCTTTCTGACTCTTGTCTATCAATATGCATACATGGTTCTTAGAGCTTGGAGAAGGTCATGCAATCTCCATCTTACATAGGGTGGCAAGCATTCATGTGCAAATATTCGCAAATATTCAAGACAAGCGGTCACTACTCATACTCAAAGCTAAACACAAGGCTCTGGGTCTTTGCCACCAACTTCCCCCAGTGCCTGGATGTCCTTCTGGTGGTGGTACTAAATGGCATCTTCCTAATCCTTGCCGTATTCATCTTTTCTTTTCCTTCTTCCAAATTAAGGAGGCAATAAATGCTTCTATTTTCTTGTCACAGGGGCTGCTGTGAATTTCCCCTGTCATTCTCACTCTTGTCTCAGGTTACATGTGTGCATTTAGACAAGGGCTATCCAGGACCGTGCCCCTACCTCCCCCTGCCCAGACGCCACTTTCATTTCCCCAGGGATCTGATGATGCTGAAGCTGAGACAGGCCCCAGGTTGCCATGGTGATGTCCCTCCCATGTGCTTCTGGGATTGTAGGACTAGGAACTGGCTCTGTGTGTGTGTTTGAGTGTGTGTGTGTGTGTGTGCGCAAGCACTCGTGTGTAAGGGCATGAAGATGGGGGAGGAGGATGTGGAGTGAATGAAAGGAGAAATTTAGAGATAGGGATATAGTAATGAGTCTTCCCCACATCCTGTATGAATTTTATTTGCTATACAAGGATCATAAAATCAGGGATTGATGATCTGAAAGGAAGAATCGCCTGGTCCAACAACCTGACAAAGTAGAAATCATGCTCTTAATATAGTAATATAGTAGATGGAGAAAGGCAGACATGGGAAATTTGTTTAAAGGTCATAGATTAAGGACAATTCCTAATTAAATATGGAGCGGGTCTATGGGAAACCCCATTCTCAAAGGATGCCCCATTCTCATAGGTTCCTAGCTAATGTTGCTTCAGTTCCCTCTGCCCTAGGCCCCTTTGGTTAGGTTTTGGAGGCTGGAAAATTCCTCCTTCTTTTGGGTAAGGGGAACTGACTTGTACAGAAACCCTTTTGATGAGTTCTTTTTTTTTTCCTAGGGGATTTGGTGACTGAAAATGTTTCTCACAAGTGACCAACCCTTAAGTCATGCATCCTTTGTTCTTAGGGAGGCTGGCTCTCAGACAGCAGATTTGGGGTCTGCTATCAGTTCTTCCCCAATTTTGTAGCTAACTTCAGAGCTTGTCCTTTTCCCAGGGAAGGATAAATTCTGAATAAAGTAAGAAGGCAACCAGAGGTACCAATCTTCATTGGCAGAGGGTGTACCCTCCCTACCTCCCTCATTTAATAAAAGCTGGGCTGATTGATGGGGTGAGTTCCTCTGACTCCTTACACACAGATTCAGTAAAGTATCTCCTAACCTCACCCTCTTGGTATAGTCCTTTAGGCATCAGGGAAAAGCAAGTCATTCTCCTTATTCCTTTAGTTCCCCTGCCTGCAAAGTCTTAGAATCACCTTTAATTCTCTAATGCAGATACCCCCCAAACCAATTCCTAGCATTTTATCAAGTTGTTATAATGGTTATATTATTATTGAGGTCAGAGTTTATTTCATTTTCCTCTGTATTCTCAGCACCTTATACAGTGCCTGACATAGTATAGTCATGTACAAAATGCTTGTTAAATGATTATTCATTTTCTCCTTCCTTCCTTCCTTCCTTCCTTCCTTCCTTCCTTCCTTCCTTCCTTCCTTCCTTCCTTCCTTCCTTCCTTCCTTCCTTCCTTCCTTCCTTCCTTCCTTCCTTCCTTCCTTCCTTCCTTCCTTCCTTCCTTCCTTCCTTCCTTCCTTCCTTCCTTCCTTCCTTTCTTTCTCTTTTTCTTTCTTTCTCTCTCTCTCTCTTTCTTTCTTTCTTTCTTCCTCCTTCCTTCCTGCCTTCCTTCCTTCCTGCCTGCCTTCCTTTCCTTTCCTTTCCTTTCCTTTCCTTTCCTTTCCTTTCCTTTCCTTTCCTTTCCTTTCCTTTCCTTTCCTTTCCTTTCCTTTCCTTTCCTTTCCTTTCCTTTCTTTTCCTTTCCTTTCCTTTCCTTTCTTTTCCTTTCCTTTCTTTTCCTTTCCTTTCCTTTCCTTTCCTTTCCTTTCCTTTCCTTTCCTTTCCTTTCCTTTCCTTTCCTTTCCTTTCCTTTCCTTTCCTTTCCTTTCCTTTCCTTCTTTCCTTCATGGGAATTTTTTTTTGCAAGCCATACATATTTGTGATGATTTTTGCTTTTCTAGCCTTCTCAGTGGGTGAGGGGGTGGGAGAGAATTCAGAACTGAAAATAAAATAAAATTGAATTAAAAAAGAATTTTAAAAATTAAATGGTTGGTTCAGTAAGTTCTTCTGTTCCCTAGAGATGCTGCCTTATGGAAGAGTTTATTTAGTAGATCTTTTCTTACTCAGGTCGTGGATCTTCCCCACATCCTGTACCAATTTTATTTGCTATTCTGGGATCATAAAATCAGGGATTGATGATCTGGAAGGAACCTCAGAGATCACCTGGTCCAACAACCTGGCAAGATAGACATCATGCTGTTAACATGGTGCAAAGTAAAGAACAATGAATTTGTGGTTGTAAGACTTGATCCTGCCATGTACTATTTGTGTGATCTCTGGGCCTCAGTTTCCTCACATGTAAAAAAAAGAGAGAGAAAGAGAATTAGACTGTATGACCTCTAAGATCCCTTCTAACTCTAAATTGATGATCTTGGGACAACCTTAGCCTCAGCATGGGGTGGGGTGGAGAGACAGCAAGAAAGGCTGAGGGAGGTAGGACAGAGAGGTGGACACTGAAGGACTCACAGCTGTCCCTGAGGGAAGACCAGAGGAGAAAGTAAGGGAGAAGATTTGGGGTTCAGAGACAGAATGAAGAAATCCTTGAGGAAAAGACTGAGATGGGTGGTGTGGGAGAGGGAGGTGGTCTTAGAGCTCTGGAAAAGGGAGACCCCAGAGAAGACAGGCTGCATATTTCCCCCAAATCTTCCCTAGGGCTCCTGCTGTGCTCCCCAGTCAGAGAAAAGGCCCCCTCTGCTCAATACAACATGATCTGTAATTTCCGGCAGACATTTGAGGTCCCTGACATCTGCATAATGTGTGCCAGTCTCTTAGCAACAGGGAACAGCTGTCTGGCATTTCCAAGATTAAACTGTAACTATACACGGCCCTTGCCAGGGGGATGGGGAGGGGGGAGGGGGATAAACAGTGCCTCCTGGCATTTTCAAACTCATTTAGCTTTTATTCATTTCCTGCTCCCAGTAATGAGGCCAGGGATTCAGGCTGCTGCTGAGATAGCAGATTGTTCTTCAGTTAGATCTGCTCAGTTCTAGCATGACTCCGTGCTGCCAGGACAAGGAGGGGAAAGGGATGGAGAAGGGTAGCCCAGGGCAGAGAGAGAGAGAGAGAGAGAGAGAGAGAGAGAGAGAGAGTGTGTGTGTGTGTGTGTGTGTGTGTGTGTGTGTGTGTGTGTGTTGGAAGCTGGGAACAGGCTATTCCCTGAATGCCTGCCCTGGGAGGAAGGATGCTGTGTGACCTTGGGCAAAGCATTTAACCTCTCTCATCTCAGTGTCCTTTAATTTAAAATGATGGAGATGGGGGCAACTAGAAAGAGCACCCAGCTGATAGTCAAGAAAAATTAAATTCAAATCTGGCCTCAGACACGTACTGGCTATGTGACCCTGGGCAAGACACTCAACCCTGTTTGCCTCGGTTGCCTCATCTGTCAAATGAACCAGAGAAGGAAATAGAAAACCACTTCTTTGCCCAGAAAACCTCAGTTGGAATCATGAAGAGTCTGACATGGAGGCATCTGGGTAGCACAGTGGATTGAGAGCCAGCCTAGAGATGGGAGGTCCTGAGTTCAAATTTGACCTCAGACACTTAACCTCCATTGCCTCGTCTTTACTGCTTTTATACCTTAGAATCAAATGCATATTGATTCTAAGGCAGAAGGTAAGGGGTTTAAAAAAAGAGTCAGACGTGACTGAAAAATGAGCGAACTGAAACGAGGACATTTTTATATCTATGATCTCAGCAGAGTCAATGTCCTAAGTCAGTTCTTGCTTCTTTTTAAATTAAATTAAAAAATTTCTATATGTAAAAACAGTATGCACTATTTTTCTACATGTCTACATGTAAAAAAATGTTTTCCCTAACATTTAAAAAAGAATTTTGAGTCTCAAATGGTCTCTCTTCCCCTCTCGCTTCTGAATTGTGTCACTACTACTCCTTCCCCAACCCCTTTGACCCTTTGCTTCTGTCTGTGCAGCCCCAGGATTTGAAAATGGGACCTGGTGTGGGGTGAGGAACCTCCCCTGGTCGCCTGTCCAGGAGACTCTGGGTTGAATTCCACAGGAAGGAGTGAGCAGAGATCTGTGGAGCCCTGAAGGACTGTCTCCCTGTTCCTTGTGGAATGCCCAGTGGTGGATGGGGAAGGAGTCATGCCAGCCTGGCCAGATTCCTTCACCATCCTCAGCCTCCGCCTCTTCCTTGGTGGAGAGAGGGGCTTGGATGAGTTGACCTGGAGAGGCCTTTCGAATCCTGAGCTGATGCTTGTCTGAACTTGGTCCTCTTCCCAGGTTCTCGGGGCCTGCTTGGATCCAGGCGGCTGCAGCTTCCCAGCCCGGCTCTGCCTCCATCTTCTGCCATCTGGCTGTGGCTTCCTAATGCATGAACACCGTGTTTTGGTTTTGCAGTTAAAAGGAAAAGTATGTGTGGGGGAGGGTGGGGAGTTGGGGGAGAATGTTGGGGAGGGCTGGGAGGGACGGGAGGGAAAAACCCTCCGTCTTGGCCTTTGCTCCGGCCGCCTGTTCTCGCCAAGGCCGGCATGATCCAGGAATCCATTAGCCGGTGCCAGCACCAACGCGCTGACCCAACAGAGCCAGCCAGGACGAGGGCTGGAGCCCTTCCCAGGGAGCGTAGAGCCGAGGGCCCCTGGCCGGCCAGCAAGCCACTGCCGCTGCAGCTGCTGCTTTTGCTGCTGCTGCTGCTGCTGCTGCTATTGCTGCTGCTGACTCATCATCCATCCCAGCTGGTGAAAACTTTTCTGGGGATGGCTGTTGCTGAGATTTCTTGGAGATGACTGATTGCTTCTGGGGCTCGGTGAAAACGCTTTTACAGATTGCACAAACAGGGGCATGCATTTACAAGCGCATGCCTGCATGCCCCATCCCTCCCCTTGCCAGCCCACATGCAGGGACGGAGGCGTTTGTGGGCACAAACGCGTCCTTCTCTCACACACGCACGCACACACATGCACACGATTCTCCAGAAGATAACAAATGTCGGGTTTCATTCAGATCTAAGAACTCTAGGAGTGGGGGAGATGCTGCCAGGATATCAGGCTGCTCCAATCCGAAGTTGAGTCTTCACGTTGCCTTGAAACATTCTTGGCCTCTTTCCCTCGATTTCCTTCCCTCCCTGTTTCTCCGTTCCCTTCATTCTGCCTAATGACCTCATCTGCCCCGTCCCTCAGCCTGGCCAGCTTTTTGATGTCTGATGTTCTGACCGCAGAACTGGGAATGGTTCTCTGAACTGGAAACCTGGCTCAGACCCCGACCGCTCTGGGGGCTCAGAGCCAGAGACTTTCGCTCTCGGTGCCTCTGTTTCCCCATCTGTCCGAGGAGGGAATGACCGAGCTGTCTGCCCCTTAGTGGAGGGCCCTTCCCCTGCCGTGAGGACCCATGAGTTCATGTTTGGAAAGTGCTGGCCCTTTCTCCGATTGGAGCCCAGGGTTAGGCTGTTGACATTATTCTGGGAATGTTTGTTATTTAGTTGTCTGTGTGCCCAGAGCTCTTGGCACCAGGCAAGTATGAGTGTTTAGCATGCAGCCCTGGGGGTGGGGAGAGGGGGCAGGGCTCATGGGTGCCATCGCCTGTGCTGTGACCTATGTCACGTCTCCCTCTGGTCACCTCGCTTCGCCCAGGTGTTTGACAGAGAGGAGAATCATTAGGGACGGGGGCATCATCTACAAAGGAGCAGCGCTGGGAAGGGATGTGTGGATGCTGGACACATTTGTCATGAGTTCTCTGGGGCGGTGGCCCGGTGCCATCACCCATCCCACGCTCTTCCTCTCCTTCGGGGCCCTGGATCCAGCCCTGGTTCAAGTCTAGCTCAGTCGCCGCCCAGCCCACTCCTGGGCCAAATTCCATGACCACTTTCCTCTGCGAATCAGGACCCGGGACTTGTTTCAGTTGTTAATACCGCTGGTCTACTCCCATCCTCTTGACTGGCGAGGAAGGGATCTGGCTAGTCCGAATCTGGCTGACTTGACTTGGCAGCTCCTTTACCCATCATCCCTGCCTCAAAACACTAAGGAATTCACCAAAAACAGAACCCCGCAAACCTGGCGAAACAAACAAGCCCAAGTTTGGCTAGTCTCCATTTCTTTCTCTGTAAAATGGAGAAGCTGGATTATAGGTGCTCAAAAATACCCTGGCTTTACAGCCTAGGAAGAAATGTGTACAAATCCTAAGAAGCTGATAGGCTAATAGGCTTAGAAACTAGAGGCATTTAGGAGATTTTCCACCATCTCCTTTCACAGATGAGGTAACTAGGAACTTAAGTGACTCACCCAGGGATAATTGTAAGTGGGATGCTAAGTGGGAAGGCTAGCATTTAAATCTAGGTCCTCTGACTTTAACTCAGAATTCTTTCCATGAGACCATGTCCTGAGTATGGAAACTCCCTCTTCCGATGCAGATTAGCTTCTCATCTACAACCTACAGCCTTAAAGGGGTCAGCTAGGTGGTGCAGTGGATAGAGCAGCAGGCTTGGAGTCAGAAAGACTTATATCTTCTTTTAGTTTAAACCTAGCCTCAGACATGTTCTAGCTGTGTGACCCTGGGCAAGTCACTTAACCCTGTTTGCCTCAGTTTTCTCATCTGGAACATGAACTGGAGAAGAAAATGCCAAAGTACTCCAGGATCTCTGCCAAGAATATTTCAAATGAGGTCAGGGAGGGTCGGGCATGACTGGGGAAAAAAAATGGTTTAACAACAATGAGTCTTAGAGTTCTCTGGAGGCACTGAGAGATTAAAGAATTTGCTCAAGGTCACATCTGTTGGCAGAGGTAGGAGATGGTCCCAAGTCTTCTTGGCACCTCTGTCTTCTCTATCAGGCTGCTTCTCATTTGACCTTGTTATGTGGGATGAAGCCATATGTCCTGTGGATGCTGGTCACGTTGCTCAAGACTGTATGCTCTTGGAAGGTAAAAATTGTATTAACCATGGAGAGCTCTGCACTCATTTACAAACGAGTATTAAGCAACTCCAAATAATTTAGGTCCTTTTGCTATATATCATGCTTTACTCTTACTAAGAGGAAATATTTAATGAACAAGGCCAGGTCAGAGCACTCAATCTCCCTTTCTGACATGTATTTCTCAGCCAGGACTCCATACTTTGATCAATGAATGGACAATGTCCTTCAGCAGCAGAAGTTACCCTCATTTGATTTTTACCATCACTTGGTGACAAAATGTTCCCATTGCTGGCAAAGTCCATTCTCATCCATGTTCATTATGATGAGTTTGGGCCCTTATTAAGGAATTAGAAAGGAAGCCCATAATTCTCCTTTGAATTTTGAGTAGAGATCTTTAGAGAGAGAGTTGGGAGAATGGATTTTGAGGAATGGAGTGCTGGGGTATAAGCTGCCTTGAAGGGTGATTTCCTGGCAGTGAATTTCTATACAGTGAATCCCAAGTGACAGGTGGCAGAAATACAGGGTGTCTGAGGCTGGAACACATGCATGGGGATTTCCATTATAATAGCGTTACTATCCACCTACCTCCGCTAGGGAGGATGGGGAACTGGAGCATGGATATTGCAGAGACTCCATTTTAAGTGAATCTCAGTTCTTCAGTTATAAGGTGAGGGGTTGAGCCATAAGGAATTTTGTTGTTGTTGTTTGGTTGTTTCAGTTGTGTCTGACTCTTCTTGACCCTATTTTGGGATTTTCTTGCCAGAGATGTGGTTTGCCATTTTCCTACTCCAACTCATTTTCCAGATGAGGAAACTGAGGCAAGCAGGGTCAAGCAATTTGCCCAGGGTTACTCAGCTTGGAAGTGTCTAAGGCCAGATTTGAATTCACAAAATGTTGGACATGACTAAGGGAGTTGAAGTAGAAGGGCCTTGAGGTTCCTTCTATCCTGGAATACTGGTAAAATCCTATTGCTAAAATCATATTGAGTAAAACCACAGCTACCATAATATGTTTTAAAAAGATACAGGGATACACCTAGCAGATTGGCTAACATGACAGCTATGGAAAGTAATGAATGCTGGAGGGGATGCAGCAAAGTAGGGACACTAATTCATTGCTGGTGGAATTGTGAATTGATCCAACCATTCTGGAGGGCAATTTGGAACTATGCCCAAAGGGTGATAAAAGACTGTCTGACCTTTGATCCAGCCATAGCACTGCTGGGTTTGTACCCCAAAGAGATAATAAGGAAAAAGACTTGTACAAAAATATTCATAGCTGCACTCTTTGTGGTGGCCAAAAATTGGAAAATGAGAGGATGCCCTTCAATTGGGGAATGGCTGAACAAATTGTGGTATCTGTTGGTGATAGAATACTATTGTGCTCAAAGGAATAATAAAGTGGAGGAGTTCCATGGAGACTGGAACAACCTCCAGGAAGTGATGCAGAGTGAAAGGGGCAGAACCGGGAAATCATTATACACAGAGACTGATACATTGTGGTACAATCGAAGGTAATGGACTTCTCCATTAGGGACAATGCAGTGTCCCTGAACAATCTGCAGGGATCTAAAAAACACTATCCACAAGCAGAGGATAAACTGTGGGAGTAAAAACACCGAGGAAAAGCAACTGCCTGACTACAGGGGTTGAGGGGACATGAATGTCCCCTGTGGGGTTTCGGACTTGGTCCTCAGTTTTGGAGGGCACTAATTTCTCCTAGGTTGGAGTGGGTAGGGAGAAGACAACAGGGTAATAGAAGGATAAGGATATATATGTATGTATGTATGTATATATGTGTATATATATATATATATAAAGATACAAAGGAGGAATTATTGTATTTTCTTGTATTGTTCTTTAATTATTTCTTATTTCTAAATTTTCTCTCTCCAAATACATTGTAAGCTCTTTGAGGTCAGGGACTGCAGCCTTATACTTCTGTTGCTTCTCCTGTAGGTAGTGCACAGTTGGTGTTAAAGAAATAAAGTAACAGGTGAAATGGATAATTTGTACAGCTAAAATGGGTGGGCAACCAACTCTTCAAATATGTATCTGCCTGGAAGCAGTGGGATGGACTGGACAATCTCTCAAGATCCTTTCTATCCCTAGAACTTCAAGATTTAGTTCTGACCTAAATATTCATAGACATCAAAATTGGGATAAAGGAGAGCAGAAAGAACCCCTCCCACCCCCACTATCTCCCTTCAGCTTCTAACCCCGCCCTCCACTCCCACCCATCCTCCATTCCTATGCCTATAGCCTGGTGTAGTAAAAATAACCCTGGCCTGGAGATCCTTATTTTAGCTTTAGCATTGCCAATAGCTAATTGTGTGATCTTGGGCAAGATAATTCTTGATGTATCAGTTCCCTCATTTATAAAATAATACAGGTAGGCTTCAAAAGGCCCCCCCACACTTTTTTTTTAACCCTTACCTTCTGTCTTAGAATCAATACTAAGTATTGGTTCCAAGGCAGAAGAGATTCAAGGGCTAGACAACTGGGGGCTAAGTGACTTGCCCAGGGTCACACAGGGAGTGTTTGAGGTCAAATTCAAACCCAGGACAGCCTATCTTAAAGCCAATCCAATGAGGCCACCTAGCTGCCCCAGGCTCCTTCATTCTTTCCTGCTCTGGTACTAAGGCTCTAAGAGTGATCTAATCCCATTTACAAGCAAATGCAGAAGAGCACATAGCCTTTCTTAGAAGCCAATCTAGTATTGAATTTTGCCCTTTGTATAAGAGAAAGATCTGCAATCTAAAGAATGAACCACAGTCTTGCAACCTACTCCTCCTCTAACTTCAGTGTTTCTCTTATCCACCATTATTACACAAATCAATTCCTATAATTCCTCTCTCTCTCTCTCTCTCTCTCTCTCTCTCTCTCTCTCTCTCTCTCTCTCTCTCTCTCTCTCTCTCTCTCTCTCTCACACACACACACACACTCCTCACATTGCTTTTCACTGTTGTTATAGCTGATGATATACCTAGAATATCTTCTCTGGGTTTTCTAGCTCCTGTTGTCTCTGCCTCTCCTGCTCCTTCAGCTGTTTCTCCTATACAAAGAGTTTCTCTCTTCTCTCCCTTCCCCACCTACTTTCTCTTTTTACCTTGAGAAGGGATCCCTTAATACCACCTAAAAAAGGAAAGACCATCATTCCCTAAGCAGGACTTGACCCACATCCCCATACTAATCAGGTGAGGTGAGGGGCACTGAGTTTCAGAACAGCCTTACATAAAGAATGGATGGACCTCCTTAATGGAACCATATACTAACCCTTAAAAGCATCCATTCCCAGAAAAGGGTTAGAGCTCTGAGAAATCAGAAAGGGTAGAAAAGAGAGGAATAAATGAAAATCATGGCATGAAACTCTCTGGATTGGTCTCCTTGGAAGTGAGAGAACTTAAAAGGTAGAAATATATACACAACCACACTAGAGGAAAAAAGCAAGCTATCAATCATACTTTCATTTTGCATCACATCTCCAGTACGAGAAAGCTCAGGGAAAGGTTTCAAGGTGAAAGTCTGAGACTGGTTGCCAGAAAAAGCATGGGAAAAAAATTAAAATATGCCCCCTGAATACAAGAAAGGAGCAGAGATGAGAATATGAAAATCTAAAGTAGGGGAAATCTCCTTCAACAGGTCAAACTACTGCTGAAATATGAAGGAAAAAACCTCATCCCTGTTTGTTTGCATTTCTGTCTTTCTCCTAGTTTAAGGCTGGGGCTACAATTCCGACAAGATAGCATAAACCTTGCCCTCCATAAGCTTATATCATTAAAAAAAATTCTGTCTTAAAAAAAAAAACCTCGCATTTATATGGTGCTTTGCAAAATGCTTTTCTCAGAACATTTCTGAGCTAGTGTCATTGTGAGATGATACAATCAGAGAACTCAAACTGAATTCTAGCTTGGCTATTTGCTTGTGTGACCTTGGGAAGGTAATTCCTTCTCCCTCTCTAATGCATCAGAAGATCTCTCAGGGCCCTTTGAGCTCCAAAATCTTATGATCTGGCTAGGTAGTGAATGCTTTATCTCCATTTCACAGATGAGGAGCCTGAGGCTTAGAGCAGATAACCACCTTGCTCAGAGGATAATATGGCTAGCTTGTAAGTGGTACAGGATCCCAATGTTCTGCTTTTTAAAAAAACTTCATTGACCTTTTGACTGCCAGGATTGGGACTACATATTCTGTATTCTTCCTCCCTCCCTCCCTTCCTCCCTTCCTCCTTCCCTTCCTCCCTCCCTCCCTTCTTCCCTTCCTCCCTTCCTCCCTCCCTCCCAACCTCCCTCCCTCCCTCCTTCCCTCCCTCCCTCCCTCCCTCCCTCCCTCCCTCCCTCCCTCCCTTTCTTTCTTTCTTTCTTTCTTTCTTTCTTTCTTTCTTCTCTATCTAATCATTTATAGGTTTAGAAGAGGAAGGGACCTTAGAGGGCATCTAATCTAACTCCCTCTTTTTTACAGATTAGGAAACTGAGGCTAAAAGGTTATACAACTTGCTCTATGACCAATGGTATAACTGGGATTCAAATCCAATTTTGTAACTCTCTATTCAGTGCTCTTTCACTTCATTTTTTGTCTTTATCTGTTTATCTCTCGTCTACTTTTCTTTCAGCTAGCCTTATAGAAGAATCCTACTGAATTCTGCAGTGCAGGGGACCCTAAAGAAGATATGACTTGATGGATGCTTAAGAAAGCTAGCCAGGAAGGAAGCAGATTCCCTGCTGGGGAAGAGAGGAGCAGAAGCTACAATGTCTGTAGAGGTCAAGTTAGCATTCACTGGAGTTTGGGTAAAAGATTCGGTTCAAACAAGACAAGGAGGAGGAGGTGGGTGGCCATGGAATTCTGGCTACATTAGGATTTCAGTTCTCTGACTTCGTAAGCAAGGTGCTTCACTATGAAGGGGGGCCTCCAGTTGATTTTATAGAGGTGTTCTGAGACGTTGGCTGATTTCTAATCCATATAGGTAAGGCCCAATTTCTTTCCTAGAGATGCCTTTCTGCCTGGACACTAAGTCCTGCACAGAAAACCTGCATCCCCACTAGCCATTCCTTCAGATTCACACTGACACCTGGTGGACATAAACTGCATCACAAGAAAACATTTTCCCCCTCACCCCACTGTCTTTAGAGATGCCCTACCAGTGCTTCTGGGTTGCAGTTTTCCTTGGAGGAAGAATGCTGTTGAAAGTCAGAGAAGCATTTGAGTCTCCTCCGGGGTTAAAAGTCATTTACTTCCAGAATCTAGTGATCAGGGAAGGGGAGACAGAGGCCTGGGGAGATGGAGGAAGTGAGGAGGAGGAGAAGAAATCTTGCATAAAAAAAGAGAGAGATCCTCGAGACCAAGCCCTTTATTTTATTAATATGAAAACTTAGACTCAAAGAATTTAGGGAATGTCCTCAAAAACAAATAGACCCTAAGATTATTTAGATCTTGAAAAGACCTAGAGATCATGGAGCTTTGGGGTCTCCAAAGTGGACATTTGGCTTGATTCCAAGAGTGGGGAGGTGTTATCCACCAACACGAAGATGAGAAAATAGGTTGTATCCCATCCTTGATATGATAGTTAATTGTGGGATTTGCCTCAAACACGACCACACCCTAGTTTATCCTCCTAATACTCTAACCACTGGACTCCCTCCCTCAGCTATGCCAGGTCCCAGACTCTATTTCTGAGCCTCCAGTTCAGGTCAGTCATAATCTAAATGGATCATTATCCAAAGCAGCCATGTAGGCTCCCCAGATCACCTCTGGGATGTAGTAGGCACCCCTTGGAAGGTGTGCTCTCTACTTGAAGGCACCTTATCTCTTTTCATTTTGGGTGGGAAAGAGTGAATCACACAGTACTGGTATGGATGGATTATGGTTTGGATATCTTTACATTTTATCTCTCTCTAAACTTCCCTATTAGAATTGAAGGTCTTTTTTCTGCTTAGTCATCTGGGTTCTTCACACCCTCCACATCATCATAGATTCCTCATTCTACCTTACCCCACATATACAATCAGTTGCCGTACCTTGCCATTTATTCTTCGGCATCTGTCCCCTTCTTTCTCCTCATACTTCCCCTTTTGTAGTTTTGGCCCTCATCATCTCTCACTGGATCTTAAATTGGCCTCATAATTGGATTCCCTCTCTGAATGACCAATCCTTCACACAGATGCCAAAGTGATTTTTCTTCCCAAAGAACAGATCTGACAATATTACTCCCCTCCTCAATAAATGTCCACAGCTTCCTATTGCCTCTAGGATCAAATATTCTTTCATCTTTATCTCATCATTTTAAATTTCCATTTTGTGTAAGTTTTATAATGCATACAATTATCAGCACTCATACATATATGCAATTTACAAATGAGTAAATATGCTTATATTCAAGTGATGCTCACATTTTTTTAATTGAGAATGCTGCACAATCAAAAATGTTTGGAGACCACTGGACTTATCTAATGCCTTTCTTTTACAGGGGAAGAAACTAAGGTGAGGTCTTTTCTTACCTGATCTTGGACATATCCTGCCATATCCTAGCCTACTCTAAACCATGGTGCCTGTATCCTGACTTCCTCCTCGCCCTTCCTCCACTGGAATTCAGAATCCATCCTCTACATATATTGGGCTATGATTGGTAAGCTTTCACCTTATCTCAACTGGTCTATGGTCTACCACAATACTCCAAGTCATATCTCTTGGCACATACCCTGACTTGCCAAATTTTGCTCCCCTCTATATGTTGTCTTTGCTATTAAAATATTAGCCCCTTGAAGTCAGGATTTGTCTTGTTTGCTCTGTGTGTGTGTGTGTGTGTGTGTCCCCAGAATCTACCTCAGTGCCTGACATCTATTAAGGGCTAAATAATTGCTTATTCATGTACTCCATGGTCCAATCAACTTGCCCTTCTTGCTGTATCTGGAACACAATGCTCTAATTTCCTATCTCTGAGTATCTTTCTCCTGGCTGCCCTCAATGTCTGGAACACATTCTTTCTCACTTCTGCCTCTTAGAATCAGTAATTTCTTTTGAGACAGTTCAAGGGCCACCTTCTGAGGGAAGTCTCTCCTGATTCTCCAAACTGCTGGTGCCTTTTTTCTTTAATAATTTTGAATTTATTCTGCACATGGATGGCATATATGTGAGGTAGAATGTGTACCTATACACATTATATGTGCATACACATTTTAATATATGTATATATACACATTCATGCATATGAGGCAGTATGGAACTAGGTAGCCCTAGATGCAAGTCCTTCCTCTCACACATAATGAATGTATGATGCTAGGCTAGTTCATTAATCTCTTGGTACCCTAGAAAATTCTCTAAGACTATAATTTTCAGAGAAGGTACCCAACTGTACTGGTACAAAGAATTCCCTCATCTGTAAATCTTCTATATTAATGAAATTACAGGTGTATTCCTTTTCCCCTACATTATGTGTATATTGTACCCCATGGAAGAAAATGGACTTTTTGAGGGGAAGGACTATTTTCCTTTGATCTGTCAATTTCTAGTTCCTATCACAGTTGTAGGATATTTTTATTGTTGAGGATAATTGTATTGTAGGCTTTCAATAAATGCCTGTTCATTAATTCATTTGTAGATCCATAAATCCATACAGCCCTTCACAACAAGTTGGTACCATCCCATTGGGAGAGGAAGAGCTGGGGGCTGGCTATAAGGCTGCTTACTCCCCGGGAACCATGAGCATGAAGCTTACTCAGCATTTCTGCGTCATCAGGGCATTCACAAACTGCCAGGGTGAGCATGGAACTCCTCAGTGAATGGCTCTCAGTGCCACCTGGTGGGTAAAGAAAGCTGTCAGACTCTTTGAGGTCTTTTCCTTTAGAGTTGCTCCATAATACCTAGTTCAACATCCTACATATACAAACTCAGCCCAATATTATTAATTGGTTGTGATCAACACCAGATATGATTACCATGGTATACTTTACTTCAAATTCCTCTTTGGAAACTGATTCCATAGAGTACAAATAGCAAGTCCTGACAATCTGTTACCATTATACCAATGGTTTCCTGTAAGGTTTTACCATCTTTTTGTCAATTAGATATTTAACTCTGTCACAATCTGATGCAGTTGTTTGGGGGGTCTAAAATGGGTGATGCAGAAGAATTAGACCAGCTATCCAATGCTGAAAGCAACAGGTCTTTGTTTCATATGTTTGAGGGAAGATATATAACTTCATTGGAAAAGCTTATGGATAGGAACATGCATGTTGAGTCATGGACAACAAACAGAGGTTGTTGGGATAGTTTCTTCTTTTTGGTCTGCAGTATCCATCATCTGATATCTTCAAAATGGGTTGAGGAAGGATAGGGCTGGGACATAACCAAGGATGTCACAGAGCCTTTAGACTGTGGCAAGAGACAGGGATTGTTCAGAGTAGGACTATGTGGAAGACAGTAGGTCCAGAAAACCATTGCTTCCCACTCATTGGGTTGAATGTCAAACTTTGGTGGGGAAAGAGAAAGTATTGGAAAGGGGACTATGGACAAAGATGGTAGAAATATGAAGAGTTCTTATCTGACAATTTAGAACCAAGCAAGTATAACATAATTATTCTGGTGAGTCAATTGACTAAATCTATGGTTAATTCACTAAATGTGATAAAGTATTGATTGACCCTGCTTTAAACATTACACTAGTTTTGAATACTAATAAATTCTGGGCTATCCTTTTTATCACCATCATCCTGACCATGAACTTAGAGTTGGAGGGGACCATGGACATAATTTATACCAAACATCTTTTTTTTTTTTTAAATAGAAGAGGAAATTGATATCAACAGAGGTTAAATGACTTCCCCAAGATCACACAGGCCTACAAAGTTCAGATTTGAAGGCAGTTCCTCCAATTCTAGTTCCTTTATAGTAATTCCTAGTTCCTCTATTATGAAACACATCTTTCATGAATTTATAATATTGCACATTATAGACATCTATGTTGGTATCTTATTCCCCCAATAGGCTATAAAATCTTTGATTAGACTGTTGTTAAACCAGACCCCTTTCTCTTCTTTATAGAGACAGCTATGTGGGCACAGTGGATATGGTGCTCAACCTGGAACTGGAAAGATCTGAGTTGAAATTTCATTTTAGACACTTACAAGCCTTGGTGATTCTGGGTAAATCACTCAAACTCCTGACTCTCTGAGTTTCTCCAGTCAGAAGATGGGGATAATAATAACATCTTCCTTTCAGGATTGTTGTAAGGATAAAATAAGATAGTATTTGTCAAGTGCTTTGCATACCTTAAAGCAATTATTATTATATGTTTTTCCAATGGTGATCTCATAAACTTCTATGAATTCAATGATTATTTCTATTTAGATGAATGCATTACTTATATATTTGGCCCCCTAATCTCTCTCCAGTAATCTAGTTTCTTATCACCAACTCCCTGCACGACACCACAAATTAGACGTGCCTCAGATGCAACTTATTATCTTCCTCTCTAAACTTGCCCTTCCTCCACACTGTTCCTGTTGAGGTCATCAACATCCTCTTGGTTACCAGGTTCATAACTTCTAATCTAAGTCATCCTTTGCTCTTCTCTCTGCCTTAACTCCCAGACAATCAGTTGCCAAGTTCATCACTCCTACCTTGACAAAGTCTCTCAAAACAGGGTAAGCTTTATTTCACTCTACATCTCTCAAAACCTTTCTCTCCATTCATATTGCCACCAACCTAGTTCAGGCTGTGATCACAGCTCTCTTGGACTAATCTACTATCCTTCTCATTGGTCTCTTAGCTTTTAGTCTCTCTCTCTCTCTGATTCATCTCTCACACAGATATCAAAGTAATCCTTCTTAGGCACAGGTCTGTCCATGCCACTCCCCTGTTCAAAATGCTGCAGTACTCTTCAAGCTAGCATTTGAAACCTCACAATTTGATTCCAAACTACCTTTTTAGTCTTATTTCATATTATTCTCATATACGTGGTCTATATTCCATTGGAACAGTCTACCTGTACTTCATCATACTTGTCCATTTCTTATATGTATTTTTTCAATGATCCCAACTCATGCCTGGAATATATATACTCCTTTTAAAAAAATCTCTGCCTTTCTGTCAGTCAGTCAATAAACATTTATGATGTATCTACTATGTGTTGGCATTGTGCTAAATTCTGGAAATACAAGTATGAAAAATAAAAGCTCTCAAGGACCTTATAATCTAATGATGGAAGACATCACTTGATTGGGAGATAGAAGGAAGGAGGGATGGGAGACTGAAGGAGAAGTCCTAAGGAGTGCATCAAGGTGGGAAATGAAGAGATGACTGGCTTAGGCGCCTTCTTTATTTTATTTTTAAATTTTATTTATTTATTTTAAAGATATTTTCTGTGTTTATTTTATTTTTCCCCCCCTTAGAATGCTTTTATTTTATTTTATTCTACACAATGGCATATAAAAACAATTTTTAACATTAGTTTTTTGTAGCTTTTGGTTCCAAATTCCCCCTTTCCTTCTTTCTTTCCTTACTCTTTGAGAAGGCAAGCACGTTGATATAGATTACGCAAGTGCAGTCATGCAAAGCATATGCCATGTTAGCCATATTGCAAAGAGAACACAGACCAAAAACAAAAACAATAAAGAAAACTAGTTGAAGTCTTAATAGTCTAAAGGAGCTGTTGTTATTGTTGTTGTTACTGGTTCTTTTTTAAAAATTTATTTAAAATTTATTTAAAATTTTTATTTGGTCATTTCCAAACATTATTCATTGGAAACAAAGATCATTTTCTTTTCTTCCCTTCCTCCCTCCCACCATCTCTCCCATAGCCCACGCGCGATTTCACTGGGTATCACATGTGTTCTTGCTTCAAACCCATTTCCATGTTGTTGGTATTTGCATTAGAGTGTTCATTTAGAGTCTCTCCTCAGTCATATCCCCTCCACCCCTGTAGTTAAGCAGTTGCTTTTCATCAGTGTTTTTACTCCCACAGTTTATCTTCTGCTTGTGGATAGTGTTTTTTAGATCCCTGCATATTGTTTAGGGACATTGCATTGGAGTCTAATGGAGAAGTCCATCACCTTCCATTGTACCAAGTGTATCAGTCTCTGTGTACAATGTTTTCCTGGTTCTGCTCCTTTCGCTTTGCATCACTTCCTGGAGTTTCCATGTTTAAATGATGCGTTTTCTTTCCCTCCTCTCTTCCCTCCCCCCTCCCAGAGTTAACAAGCAATTCTAATGGATTGTATAAATGTTATCTATCACTTGATACCTATTTCCATATTATTCAATTGGGTGCCTTCTTTAAATGGCGGTTCTGGGAAGAGTTCTCACTCCATTCTCCAATAAGAGAATTATCTTCCTCTGATGATGATAACAGGTGCCACCTCCTTTATGAAATCTTCTCAGATCTCCTAGCAGTTAATATTCTCTCTCTCCTCAAAATTTTTGTTGTGTTTCTGTTGTGTTTGACTCTTTGTGACCTTGTTTGGGGTTTTCTTGGCAAAGATTCTGGAGCAGTTTGCCATTTCCTTCTCCACTCATTTTCCAGATGAGTAAACTGAGGCAAAACAACGGCTTGCCTTGGGTCACACAGGTAGTAAGTATCTTAGGCTGGTTTTGAACTCAGGTCTTCCTGATTCCAGGTTCTTCTCTGTTTCCTTTGTGTCATCTAGCAGTCTTTCTCCTCAAATTACCTCTTATTATTTGTTTAAGGGGTTCTGGAGAAGCAGTGAGTGGTAGAAAGCCCCCTTTGAAATTTATGTCTGTATGATCCCAGCAAATCATTAAACAGCTAGGGGTCTTAGTCAACTCTATAAGTCTTGGTTTTTTTTTTTTAACACAAAATAAGTACCTACTTGAATAAAACAGATACTTAACAAATATTTGTCATATTGAATTTTATTATTATATTGTTCTTTGTGAAACCTTGGGCAAGTCATTTAACTTTTCAGTGCTCTAAGCAACTATAAATTACAGGCACCATCTTGACCTGCACTGGTAGAGAATTTTCTATTTCAATTATGGTGCTTCTTCATAACTCCATTTCAGGTTTTCTTGGCAAAGATACTGGAATGGTTTGCCAGTTCCTCCTCTAACTCATTTTACAGATGAGAAAACTAAGGCAAACAGAGTTAAGTGACTTGGCCAGGGTCACACAGTTGGTAAATGTCTATAGTTGGATTTGAACTCAGGAAAATGAATATTCCTGACCTCAGGCCTGGCACCCTATCCACTGTACCACCTACCTGTTCTATACCAATGAAATAAATGACAGGTCTAATCCCTATCCCTATTCTTAGCCCAATGGTATTGTCAGGTCTCTCAGTTATTGGTGGTATGACCTTGGGAGACCTCATGTCACCACTCAGGAGCTTGGGCTTTTTAACTGTTTTCAAGTGAGAGGTATTTCTTGTTTTTTAACAGAAGACCCTACCTTTCATGAACACTAATTACTGAAAAAGGGGGCAGTTGAGTAGATCATGCCCACTTGCTCTCCAGGGACTGTCCTGGAAATGCTTCTTATTGTGAAACTTCTTCGAAAGTTACTATATGGGTCCCTGAATTCAAACTACCATCCCAGACTTCCTACAATTGACTTGTACACCCACCTAGATTTCCCTCATGACTTCCATGTTTCTTGTACCTTGCCCTGACCTGCCTTATTTTAAAATCAACTCTAGGATTAAAAAGGCATTAGAGATTATTATATTGTATTTTATAAATGTGTGTTTAAATGATTCATCTACCTTCCCATGAAGACTCTTAGCTATTTTGTGTGACCCCAATAAATACATGCTTGCAATGCATTTTAAAATAAATTTACTGCTTAAAAATAGAAATAAAATAATAAAACTTCTGAATGGCTAGAAACTCACTGCTTCTAGTAAGCTCCAAATTTCCAACTTCAAAGTGGCAGTAGTCTTTCTCATTAAGTTCTGAGGTCTTTATTTTCTCCCAATGACTGTTCTTGGCCAGAAATTATTTGCAAAGGAGAATTATTCAGAACTATTTCCCCCTTCCTCACCCCCATATTAAAGTCATAATGAGGGAAAAGGAATAATCTTACCACCTAGTGAATGGTAACCACAATATTTCCAGCTCCAAGGTACAGAGATGTACCTGGTTCATGTGAAAGGCTTCTGTCACCAGAAGTCTCTGAGGAGATGCCTCTCAGGTGATTCTTACTTCACCATGAGCTGTTTCCCACCCCCCAACCTGCCCCCATTAACCTTGGTAGCAATTTCTCTATGGTTTCTTGAATGTCTCCATTTTTAGATTGTCCAGCATGAAATCCACTCTCTTTTTTAAGTGCTCTGATACAATTTGATGTTGCATAATCTTTGGTCAGTTCCCTTTCCATTAACCCCTTGAGGCTACCTACATAAGTTACAAATACTTCTTATTTTTTTTGCTGCCTTCCAGATGGGAAAAAGAGAGGAATGCTAAATAAAGGCAAACCTAGCAACGCAAGCATCAAATCTACAAACTGGGAAGCTTGCCAGTGTAGATGCAATGCAAAAAGCCCTGGATTCACAGTTAGGAAGGGAAAGGGAAGAGGAATAAGCATTTATACAGCACCTGCTATGTGCTTTAAAAAAGTGCATAAAAATTACAAATATGATCTCATTTTATCCTCACAACAACTCTTCCAGGTAGGTACTTGTATTGTCCCATTTCACAGTTGAAGAAGAAAGACAAACAGAGATAAAGTGATGCTTGGAGTCAAACAACTAGTGAGTATTTGACTGGATTTGAACTCAGGTCTTTCTTTCTGATTCCAGGCTCAGAAAACCTTCATTTGAATCCCAGTTTTCCTATTTGGTACAATGTGAGCTCAGACAAATTGCTTTACCTGTTCTGAACCTCAGTTTCTTCATCTTTAAAATAATGGGGTTTGACTGGATGTTCTCCAAGGTCCTTTTCAACTGTCAATCCTATAACAGCTGTTCTCTGAGGTCCTTTGCAGCTCTAGCATTTTGTGCTTGTTCAGTTTTAAAGATATAAACAAAGGATGTCCACCTACTATGTTCTTGGCACTTTGCTAATTGCTCTAATTTAATGGGCATGTGAACTGATGCATAGTGAAGCAAGTAGAACCAGAGAAACAATATACTCAATGACTTTAATGATGCAAATGGAAAGAATAGAAAAGCAGAACTGAATGGTGTTTAATGATAATGGCCAATTTTGGCCCTGGAAAAGAGAGGAGAAAATATACCTCTCTCCCCTCCCTTCTTTGTAGAAGTAGGGAGCTGAGGGTAGAATATTGCATAACTTGTCAGCCTTGGTTGATGAGTTCATTGGTTTTGCTGAATTGCTTTTCCCTCCTAAATATTTATTGCAAGGGGTGACTTTCTGGGTAGGAGAGGAGTGGGGAGAAGGGACATAGTTGGAAACAAAGGTGAAAGAAAGCCAAAAAATAACAATAATCATTTTTTAAATTGACGATATGTTGTCTTGTACAACATCTTTTGGACATAGATTACTATTTTTTCAAGTTATTTCAGATGGTATGATTTTTCTCTATGACATAAATTCATGAATACTATTTCTTTTTTATTTCCTGTCTCCCACCGAACACTCTTCTTCCAGGACTACTCTGAGTGTTTTCTGTGTTCGATGTCTTAAATTGAAGAATGAGAAAGGACTAGTTAAAGGATACCTTGCTGAGAAAAAATTGGCATCGTCATGTAACTAGAATCATTCATCTTTTCACCATTCAATAAATTGCATCTGCTATGTCTAAGTCATTATACTATGTCTTGGTCCCTGTCATTCAGAATCTTTCCTGACTCTAAAGGTGGGCTCGAAGTCAAATTCCAGGGAAATGCTCCATCTACTTGGAAGTGATGATGACAGTAGGTTTGCCAGAAACCATGGCAACTATTTGAGGAGGAAGAAGGCAAGTCTACCAAAAACCTTCTGGGAGTGCCTGGAATCATTGTGGTTGTCAAGACCCATAGTTCTCAGAGCAAATTGAGGAGAGGTTTCCAGTATCTGGACCCTAGTAGAGGAAGGTCAACAGAGCTACTGGGAACTCTTTTAAGAGACTATTCAGGGAACCTTGGATATAAGAAAGGATTCTTGCCTACTTGTTCCACCTTAATACTTCCCAACAAAGTATTCTTTTAGGTACTGGATTAGGTACTGGAGATACAAAGAAAAGTAAAACCTGAATTCTGCCTTCAAATACTTTAGAGATGTTGTCTCTTCTCCTTTCCCTTGCTCAGGGACTCTGGACTCGTATGAATTACATTTGATCCTGGTGATTGAACTCAAAGATTCAATTTCTCTCTTTCTTTTCCTATCCCCCTCGCAATTTTTAAAAAATGATGCTCACGTATTTTATTTATTATTATTATTTTTTAAAATCCTCATGTTCTGCCTTAGAACCCATACTGTATATGGGTTCTAAGGCAGAAAGTTATAAGGGCTAGGTAATGGTGATTAAGTCACTTGCCCAGGGTTACACAGCTAGGAGGCATCAAGTCACATTTGACCCCAGGATCTCCCGTCTCTAGGCCTGGCTCTCAATTCACTGAGCCAAGTTTAGTATACTTTACATCAAAGTTTTCCCAAAATATGTACAACAGGGTCATAGAATTATAGATTAAGTGTTGGAAGAATCCTTGGCAATTTACTATGGTGATGAAGAGTCTTTTAATTGATTACTAAGTGGGAAGTGAGTGATCTCTCTTTGATTTCCCTGGTGATGACAGAGGTGAGAATTGCTGTAGGCTTCTAGGATAGGAAGGGGATTTGGGCCCTCTTTCTCACCTGGCCATCAGTGGTTGTGAATACACAGTACCAACATGACTTCTTTTTATTGTATTTACTCTTTTCTGCTTTTTAGGTGAAAAGCTTTGGAAAACTGGAAGAGCCACCAGAAGCCCAGCAATTGGAGTTCACAGCAACTGTTTAGAGCCAGCCTTGAGGAGAAAAGTGCCTGATTCAGCAGAGAAGATCAATTGGACAATCTATACACTCTTTTCTGGGATGTACAGGGTATTCAGAGAAGACTAACACCTCTAGTGCGAGGACTTTCTGGGCCTTTACAGGGTTGCTCAACCACCTTTGGTGTCCACTCAGCTCTTACTTATGGCTCCAAGATGCTGTAGCATGCACAGTGACCATGCTCTGGTAAAACTGTCTTGGCAGATGGGTTAAACCAGGTTGAAAATAACCAGCAATCTTCTAACCCATTGGTGAGTTAGGGGGTGTCTACCCCAGGCATGTGAAGACACTCCCCCATCAGAAGGGGAAAGAGAACAATTCATTCCAGTGACCAGGAAGGGGGCTGAAGTAGGTACTGTGAAAAGCTAAGAGTTTAGTCAGACATCAAAGAAAGGTCATCCACTGAATCCTGGTCATCACCAGTTGTCTTGGACTTTTGTCTTGCCACTGGACTTGGATGAGTCTGGAAGAAAGAGTGAAGCTGATGACTTTGTGCAACTCTGTCTCACTTAAATCCGATTCATACACAAGTCAGAATGGACCCCCATGAAAGAATGAATGACAGTCTATTATGCAAGCAATGAAGGGACTCATCTATTGACCCTGCCACATGCTCAGAAGTGAACTTGGTGGGGGAAATAGTCTTCTCCTTTAAGTGTGGGCATCCTTTCTAGGAACAGCAGTGTGAAAGAAAAGTGGGCTCCTACTTAGGAAGTTTATATATATTTAGTTCTTGCTATATATTTTTAATGTTTAAAAAAATTCCCAATTACATGTAATAACAATTTTCAACATATGTTTTCCCAAACCATAAGATCTAAATTGCCTCCTTTTCTCCCTTCCTTCTCCCTCCTGGAGATGGTAAACAAGGTTATATCCTCTTAGTAAATATTCATTTGTAAAAGCTAATTGATATTAACTGGTTAGTTGATATTGGGGAGAGTTCGACTGATCAAAATGATATTGTAGTGACGGATATTGGGGGAGCTGGAGAGTAACCAATAGAGCAACATTAGAAAGAAGAAGAGAGCCAAGATGGCAGAGTAGAAGGAAATGATGTAGCTGAGCTTCAGTCTACAATTCTTCTAAATAGACCTATAAGATGTACCAGACTGAATCCTGATGAAGAAATCCAAAGAAAGTGATTTTTCTTTAGTGAGTCCTTTGTCTGACTCAGGGAGTCTGACATAGGGAGTCAGATGGAGAGGTCTGTTGACATAGGGGACAGGGTCAGGGAAGGAGCACCGGCACAGGACTGCTTTAGCACCCATGGAGAAGCTGTGTACCAGCACCAAATGAAGTCCCAGAGCCACAACAGGACATTGCAATGGGCACATGGGGCCAACTGGCAATTTCATCTCTCACTACCTAGTCTTGGGTTGCAGGTCCAGGGTGGATCTGTCCACACAGTGGGCTGGCCTTCTAAATAGGGAGAAAGTTCAGAAATCAGCAGAAGCTTCAATGGTGTGACTCAGAACCTCTAACTCAGAGCAGGACTTCACCTCAAGCATTTAGCCTAGGCTGTAGAAGAATAATGAGAACCAAAGGGGAGCCAACAGATCTGCATTTTGAATCAACAAATCTTTCCAACTGACTGATAGGGTTGGAATCTAGCAGCATTTTATACTAGCATAGACTCAGACCCACATTAAGAACTCACAGAGTGGGCAGCTAGGTGGCCAAATGGGTAGAGACAGGTCTGGAGATAGGAGGTCCTTGATTCAAATGTGACCCTAGCTATGTGACCCTGGGCAAGTCAATTAACTCCCATTGCCTAGCCCTTACAGCTCTTCTGGCTTAGAACCAATGTACACAATTGACTCTAAGACAGAAGATAAGGGTTTTAAAAAAAAAAAAAGACTCACAGAACTCAGCTTAGGGGGGCAGTGGTCAGACTCTCCCTTTGATTAGATCCCTTTTGGGATACTTAAAGCTTTCAGGTTCTCCACCCTCAAGATCCTGGAATTACATACACAACACTGAATACCCCAACAGAGCAGAAAAAAGATCAGTTTAGATCTTTCCTCTCCAAAGTGTGGCAAATCCCAGGCTTAACATCAAGTTCCAAAATTAGGAAGTGGTCTGGAAGAACCAGTAAACCAATAAAGAACCCCATAATGAGCTATTATGGTGACAGGAACTCTCAAGACATAAACACAGAAGAAAGTATCTCCAAAATATCTATATGCATTCATTGCCTTAGAGGAAAACACAGCTTGGGCATAAGCCCAGCTAGAATTTCTAAAAGAAATGAATGAAGCAAGAGCTTAAAAAAAGAGTTCAAAATGTGTTGTTGTTTTATTTTAATAAATGGAGTAAGAGAGCTTGAGGAAAAACTGGAAAAGAAGTAAGAACTATAGAAGAAAGAATTGTAAAGGGAATTAGTAGCTTGGCACAACAGGTGTAAAAATCTTGCCCAAGCATCAAACTCTGAAAAATTGAATGGGCCAAATTGAAGTCAGTGACTTCGTGAGGTAATAAAAATATTAAAACAAAGAAAGACACTTTCAGCCTTTCAGGGTTACCCCCAGAGCCCTGAGGCTAGAAGTAGTGGTTGCTTTGCTAACTCTCTAGTGTAAATGTGAATTGAGAAAAGGAAGCCTAAACTGTATAGGTTACAGCAATACACAGGAAATCCAACATGTAACTTTCAAAGCTGTCCTGATTGTTGGTGTTTCTTTCTGGCCTTCTGCTTCTCTTTTAAGCATTAAAAAAAAAAGTGTATCAATGACTTTCTTTTCTTTCTTTCGTCAATCCTATTGATAATTCTCTTCCTCTCACTTTCCCCTCATATAGAAAAAAGAAATACATGTAATAAATATGCATAGTCAACCCAAAACAATTTCCTCCTTGTACACAAACTTTTGAACTCTGGAAACTCTTGAAATTGGGAGCTAGGTCCCAGATCTCATTTCATCTGCACAACCCTAGGAGAGACACTATTAGTAATCCCATTTAACAGAGTGAATTGGGACAGAGATTAAATGTCTTTCCTAGGATCACACAGTTAATAAGTGTCAGAGGCTATATTGAACTCAGGACTCCAAAACTCCAGGACAATTCTCTCTCTACTGTACAATCTAGATGTTTTAGCAGCTGTATTCAGAATATCTAAATTCAGAGAAAAGGAAATAGGCAGCACAGTAGATGGAATGCCAGGTCTGGACTCAGGAAGACCAATTTTCCTGAGTTCAAATCAGATACACACTATCTAATGACCCTGGGAAAGTTATTTAACTCTTTGCACCTCAGTTTCCTCATCTGGAAAATGAGCAGTAGAAGGAAATTTCCAGTTTCTTTCCCAAGAAAACCCCAAAGGGGATCACAAAATGTCAGACACAACTAAAAATGATTGAACAACAAAAATTCAGAGAAATTCATCACTAGGCTCCATTTTTTGTCATGGCAACTCATTCAGACTATCTATTAAAGCCTAATGAGATTATGATCTGCTTTGGTAGAAGAAAGGCCCATACCAATGAAATGACAGATTTTTGAATTTTTGGAGAGAGGGCTTATATCTTCATTGTATCATCATGGCTTGGAAATGGCCTAGAGTACTTCTACTGTACAATATGTTGTATGAAGGAATTGAAGAGGTACCATGGAATAGTAGATAGAATGCTGGACTCTATAAGTCAAGAAGACCTAGGTTCAAATCCTCCCTTAGATACTCACTGCCTGTGTGGCCCAGGGCAAGTCACTTAACTCCTATCTTCTACAAAATGAGGAGAGTTGGAGTTAATGATCTCCAAAGTTTCTTCCTGCTCCAAATCTATGTTCTTATGATTGGGTCTCTCCTGGTACCTAAAATGGGGATAAATGAAAAAATCATTTATCAAGCACTTACTATGTACCAAGCACTAGATCTCAGTGAAGCTCTCAGTGTGATGCTGAGCAAGTCAATGAACATTCTTGGCCTCAGTTTCCTCAATCATAAAATGAGAAGGTTGAATTAGATGATCTCTAAGGTCTTGTCTAGCTCTAGCCTTCAGTGCTCTGGTGACATTCCCAAAGCTGATAGGGAGAATTCCAAAGATACCAACACAGCTTTCCCACCCAGTTCTCCTTAATCTTACTGCCTCCCCTATAATGATTATCTCTGATTTATCCTGTATAGATTCTGTTTGCATATAGTTGTTTCTATGTTGCCTTCCCATTAGACTTTGAGGTCCTTAAGAGTGGAAAAAGCACCTGGGTTTGGAGGTAAGGACCTCTGCTCCTTATTAACACCTTGAACCTTGGGCAAATCATTCTTTGGCCTCAGCTTCCTCATCTGCAAAATAAAGAGGCTGAATTAGGAGCTCTAAATCTATGTTCCCACTAAGCTTGTTTCCCACATGTTTAAAAGTGCAGATAGTGTGGGAAAGTATGGCCATTGCCCATTCAGAACTCGAGTAGGAGTCAAAAAAGCAGCTTTTGAATCTTAGGTCTGTTATTTACTGCCTGTGAGATTTTGGGCAAATCTTAACCTCAGTGGGACTTAATTTCTTAACTGATGAAACGAAAGATTTAAGACTAACCAACATGTGAGATTCCTCCCAGCTCCATGTTTTTGATTCATAGACTCTCATCTAGTTCTTTGGGGGCTTGCATCCTTCCTTAGTCTGGACTTCAAGCAGCAAAAGCAGCAGTTCTCAAACTATCCAGGTGGTTGTCACAGAGTCTCCACCAGGGCAGTCCTGTGCTATTGCCATCTTGTCTTATCACCAGCTATACATTTGCAACCCAAGCTACCAATTGACAGAAGCTCAGTCATAAAAGGCCAAAGTGATCAGATGGGGTTGATGTCATGGGGACCTAAGCCAGGGACTGAGTAGAAGAAGGTGAAGCAGGAAAAAAAGATGAGGGCCAAACATCTTGCTGCAGAGAGCAGACCCAATGCTGAGCTTTGGTGCCTATCCCCACAACAGGGAAACAGTTGGAATGTGGGAAAGGGAATGGAGGGTAGGATGCTAGTAAAGGAAGAGAAGCTTCCTCACCACTAGTGAGGGAGACCATTCTTCTTGGGCATGAAACTTTTTAATATAGAGTGTTTCAGATGTGGCCTGGGGTGATGTCAGCCCTAGGATGAATGAACTCTGTAGTTACTCTCTTCCATGTTGCCTCTACTTATCTCCATCTCTTTTCCAGTGAAAACGTGGATTCTGCCCCTGGTTCTTATTGCTCTGATAGGTCCATCTTTTCCTTGTCTCACTTGGACCTAGGTCTCCATGATCCAAAACATGCCACTCTTTCCTCCTTACATTGTCCCTTACTTTCCAGTCCCATGCTATATGTTGTCCTCCCTCTCCCTCTCTCCCCCATCAGAATGTTATCTTGTTTTCCCAGCTCTTAGTACAATGCCTAGTATATAATATATGCTTAATAAATGTTCTACCTTTCTGTGTATTTATCCATTTCTCTCTCTCTCTCTCTCTCTCTCTCTCTCTCTCTCTCTCTCTCTCTCTCTCTCTCTCTCTCTCTCTCTCTCTTCTCTCTCTCTCTCCCTCCCTCCCTTACTCTTGTTCTTCTGGGTTCCTTATTAGACTTCTTTTGCAACCTGATTATACTCATTATATTTTTTTCCCTTGTTCTCTGTGCCACAGTTATCTTTAGTTCTTTGAAGCCAGTAGTATTCCATGCTTCTTTGCACTGTGGCACCTCTAGTAAAATATTAGATTTGAACAGACTATCCTTTGCTTTCCTGAAAGGTTTGGGATTTGGCCATAAAAGTCCACTGAGTTCTAATCTGATGCCTCATCATGGATGGTGAAGAGGAAATGCTAGGTTCTTGATGTCTATGCTGTGGAACACAAGTTTTGGCCTATTCTGGTTGAACCTTCTAAACAGCCTTAGAATATGGTTCCAGTAAGAGATGGAGTCCATTTTCCAGGAACTAACTTGGTTAGTAACAGAGAGGTACATCACACCTTGTCTGGCCAAATGATGAGGAAAATCTAGGGCCACTTCAATACGTAAAACAAAGAGGATTGTACTTGAAATGGTGGTCTCCACTATGTACAACTTGCTTTTCTTGTTAAGTATATGATAAGATCAACCTGTAAGATCAATTCTGATTGTCGGACCTTTCTGGCCTGTCTTCTGTTCTTTTCTCACCAGTTAAAAACAAAATGCTTCAATAACTCTTCTTTCTTTTTCTCTTTCTCTCTCTTCCTCCCTTCCTCCCTTCCTCCCTCCCTCCCTCCCTTCTTTCCTTCTTTCCTTCCTTCCTTCCTTCCTTCCTTCCTTCCTTCCTTCCTTCCTTCCTTCCTTCCTTTCTTTCTTTCTTTCTTTCTTTCTTTCTTTCTTTCTTTCTTTGCACATAGTAAGTACTTAACAAATGTCTGTTGACTAACCTTTCAATGGGCATTCATATTTGTATATTGCTTTGAAATCTATAGAGCACTTTATATAGATGATCTTTTTTTTAAACAAATGAAACTATATTGAAATCAAATGAGATAATATTCACAAAGCATATAGGTGATCTTATTTGATCTTCATGCATACTCTGTGAAGTAATTAGTAATTGAGAAAGACTAGATTTGCTATTATTTTGGCATGAGCAACTCCTGAATGAGGAAGCTCTTTCTACTCATTCAAGTTAGCACCTTCTCTGTAGTTTCTATTAGAGAGTCACCTAGGCCATTGGAAGGATAAGTACCTTGCTCAAAGTCACATAGTCACTATATGTTAGAAGGGGGACTTGAACTCATATCTCCCTGGTTTACCTGACCAGCTTTTAAAAATAATTATTACCTCTATTTTATTAATAAAGACCAGCACTTGGCTAAAATTCACACTGGTAATAGCTGGTAGTTAGATCCATTGACTCCAAATTCAGTCCTTTTTCTGTCCACACCACTTTGATCTTCTCTCTGTATCTTTAGGGTGGGGTGAAACTAGCAACAGCACACGTTATGAAAAAATCCACTTGATTCTTTCAAGGGCTAGATTTGGAAGGAGTGAGATACACAGAGACAAAGTAGCTTATTACTTGCAAAGTTCCATCTGCCCTGGCCTCAATTTTATATCCTGTCCTTGGGAGTTGTGCATTACTTCAGTGCATCTCATTAACTAGCCCACAACTTGTTACATGAACTCAGATGAGATTTCTCCCTTCTCCTGCACCCCACCCCCAAGATAAGTGAAAACATCTAATGTAATCTGGCTTTCAAGCTCGGAATGTTTTGCATAAGTTTCTCTTAATTGGTGGTGAGA
Organism: Monodelphis domestica; assembly: GCF_027887165.1. Lineage (NCBI taxonomy): Eukaryota > Metazoa > Chordata > Mammalia > Didelphimorphia > Didelphidae > Monodelphis > Monodelphis domestica. Next base: position 253,304,121 of record NC_077227.1, read on the forward strand.
ATGAGAATGATGACTCAATGAATCAAGACTGTGGGAGGGTGGAGTTGGTGGGAGAGCTCTGAAAAAGAGACATTCTTCTTTATTCTTCTTTTGAGAGGACACAGATGGTTCCAGATTTCCATCAGGGCTGACTCCAGTGAAGAAGAAGGGGAAAAAAAGGTCTTTGGAAGTGGCAATATGTAGGGAATGTTGATCCCTTAACATGGCCCTGTTTTCCAGCCTGCCTCCCTAGGGACCTTGGAAATTTCTCCTTTGGTGAGATTGGAGCCTCTCTTGGTTGAGTTGAGAGTCCATTTTGCTTTCATCCAAAGAACTCATTCACATATATTTTCTGGTATATTCTATACTGTAGCACTTTTTTTTTTCAATTTCTGTTTATCTGCTTTGGTAAATGGGTTAACTTATTATCATTATGTGTGATGGTCCTTCATATAGTTAGCATTTGGTGGGAAGGAGCCAATCCAGTGGATATAAACTTGGGGTATTCTCTCCCCTTTAAGGTATAATGGCCAGGAAAGTGACTTGAAATGGAAATTATGACTCCAGATTAGCAAATTTTAGTGGGGCAGATAAAAATAGTTCTAGAATAGTCCCTCTTTTTCTCTGAGGAGAACAGAGCAACCATCTTCATGGCCTCTTCTACTCTTCTCAAGGAAGGAATCATAGCCTTCCTATGAGAAGATTGGGCAAGATTTCAGAGATATCTTTTCATGCCAAACCTTCAGATTATCTGTTTATTTCTTTCGATATCCCTATAACTACACAGGCAACACACGCCTTAACTCTATAGCTAACATTCCTTGAAAAGACCAAGAAGTGGAACTTACTTTGGGTTACTGTACGATTTTTAGATTCAGATATTGCTAAAGAAACTTGAGAAGAGAGATTTTTAAAGGGCATTTGGCATCTCTTCGTGGAAAAAAAGAGAAAGAGGTCAGGGAACAGGAGGAACTGGAGAGGTAAGGACAACTTGACTCTGGGTTATAAGGGGAGGTAACATTTATTCTTCAAAATAAATGAGGGCTTGGGTGGGAAGGAATGTATATGTAATTTTATTAATGATTCCTGATCACAGACACTGTGGAGTTACTACCTAAGAACTTTAATCAAAAGTGATCCTGAAGAAATTATCCTGTGATATAGTACAAAAATTTGAGTTTAAATTCTGGTTATGATTCAACTTGCATGACTTTCAAAAAATCACTTAATGCTCTGGGCTTCACTTTTTTTTTTTTATCTTTAGAATGAATGGGTTTATAGGATGAAAAACTAGAAAAACTTAGAATATTTGTCCAAACTGTGAATGACTTAGTTATCAGAAATACAATGATCCAAGATGACCCCAAAGAATTTGTGATGAAAAATGCTATCCACCTCCAGAGAAAGAACTGGAGTCTGAATGCAGATTGAAGCAAACCATTCTTCTTTTTATTTCCAAGACTTTTTTTAATGTGATTTCTTCCACAACATGATGAATATGGAAATATGTTTTGTGTGATAGTCATGTATAACCAATGGCAAGTTGCTCACTATCTCTGGGAGGGATATAGGAGAGAGAAAGAGAGAGAGAGAGAGAGAGAGAGAGAGAGAATGTGGAACTCAAAATGTCAAATTGTTTTTACATGTAAATGGAAAAATTAAATATTATAGTATACATTTTATATATAATAAAATCCCATGATTCTAAAAATATAAAAGACATATCAATCCAGTTCTCACATTTTATAGATGAAGAAAGTGTGGCCAAGACCAAAGTCATGTAGAAAATAAATGGCAAACCCAAGATTTGAATCAAGATCCTTTGACTTTGGAGCCAATTAATGATCTTTCACTATGCCCCACTGAAGTAGATTGTGCTACATCCTGCTATACCCTTTCTAGGATGCATAGAGCTCAAGATTAGTCTTTGCTCTGGCTGCTTTACTTAACTTGAGGAGTAGAGAACATGAAGGAAGAGCCTTCAAAGAGAGGAATTCCTAAGCCACTTTCTTCATCTGGATGGTTCCACTTTGATCTTCTTGACCTAAGTCTCTTTCTACTATACTTTCTCAAGCAAATAAGTACAGAGCCATGGGATTCCATGTGATGGTTAAGACCCAATTCCCTACACCCATTTATGGTACCATAGGAATATAGAGGGAAGGAAACTGCCCCCTCTCTGAATGGATATTCTCATTATTTCTGAAAATCAAGGTTCTGTTTCTGTGATCTTGTATGTAGTGAGAGGCATGGGAGAATAGGTTAAAGAGTTATTGCAACTTTTGGAATACTTTTTTCCATTCCAGTGATTATACAAGCCAGAGCTTTTATACACCTTCAGATAATCTTATTAGCCTCTCCATTTGATCCCTCCATTTTCTGTGTGTCTACTTGCCAGGGCCCATCACTGAGAGCCTTTGAAAATGACTTAGATGAGCCAGTCAGTGCTTAAAGTAGTAGTCCTCTTTATTTGGACTATTTAGGGAAAGATCCAAAAAAGAAGGCCACATAGCTTAATTGGAGACAGTCAAGGAAATGAGAGGCAAGAAGAACCATGGAAGGATACAAGGGCAGCCCAATGAACCCCTCATACTGTGACCATTCCTGAGTCCTCCAAAGTAGAAGACCATAAACTCTGACACACTAGGGATAGGGCTAACCATGCCCAAATTAGAGATAGGATTCCAAAGCAGGAGAATATCAACTCTGACATACTGGGGACAGAACTACAACTTTCAAGATAGGGAAGAGTCAGGGAAGGAATTAATGGCCCATGAGATTATTGGGGGAAAATGCTATTATGTGAAACCCTCTAGCCTGATGGTAGAAAAAAAATAGCAGAGACCAACATTTTGGGCAGCTAGATAAAGTGCAAGGTCTGGAGTCAAGAACACTCATCTCTCTGAGTTCAAATCTGACCTCAGATACTTCCTAGTTGTGAGATCCTTGGCAACTCATTTAACTCTGTTTACCTCAGTTTCTTCATCTATAAAATGGAGGAAAATGGCACACTACTCCAATATCTTTGCCAAAAAAAACCTGAATGGGATCGCTGAGAATCAGAAATGACTGAACAACCATGAAGAAAATAGTTTACAGTGGTCTAGGATTCTGGAGTTCCTGCTGCCTCAAAGCAGCTCACTTATTGGTGGGAACTTGGCATGGCAGCTTCCAAATCAGATCTGCTCAGGTATTTGTAGGGATGGGAAGGATCCAATTGAATGTTTCTAGTTGGTTTCCAAACTCTCAGTGAAACTCCAATGGCAGAGAGGTGTCCATCAGCTAGAAAATGACACATTTGTAATATGGAAGCTTGCAGAAAAAATCCAAATTGGGGGAAGGAGCCTAGAAACATAGGAGGATTAAAGGAAGCATCCAGAGGGGGATGAGAACAAGACTATGGAATAACAACTAGCATTTAAATAATATTTTAAGGTTTTACAGTGTTTTTGTTTACTTGTTTTAGTTGTGTCGGACTCTTCATGACCTGATTTGAGATTTTCTTTGTAAAGATACTAGATTAGTTTTCCAGTCCCTTCTCCAGCTCATTTTATAGATGAGGAATCTGAGGCAAACAGGGTTCAGTGATTTGCTCAGGGTCTTGATCATCTGGTGTCTGAGGCTGGATTTGAATTCAGATCTTTCTGACTCCAGAACTGCCACTGTGTCATCTTAATGACCTAAGGTTTCCAAAGCACTTTACAAACATCTCATTTTATACTCACAACAATCTTTGGGAAATAGGTGCCATTTTACAGATGAAGAAACTGAGGCAGATAGCAATTGAGTGACTGTAGAATAGAGGAAGACCAGGCCAGTAAAATCAGAATTCTGTATCAAGTATGAAATAATTTTTATACTCAGTTTCTGGACTGTTTCCAAGTGATCCCTTTCTTCCTATTTTTCTATTGTCTTTGAATAGACTCCCAGGCACCTTTTCCTTTTTTTTTTTCCCTAGAACTGAACTATGATTCGTTGCCCTGGGCTATTCTCCAAAGCTTTGTGGGTCTTCTAGGGTCTAACAGGAAGCCTCTAGGTTGGGGGAGGAGGCAGAAAAGTCATAGTTATCTCCTCCTAAAGCCAATGCCAACATCTTTGCAGGAACATAATCTGCCCCACAACTAATAAGTGACCACCACCCACTGGATGCACCAATACCAGAGATGCTGTCTCCATGGCAACTGGTACCTTTTTCTCATATGCTTCCTCCCTTTTTCTTTTCTGAACCCGAGAGTTAAAGGAACAGAAACACTGAATCTGGACTTTGGAGGAGCAAGTTTCCCTCCCCCCAAGCTGGTGCCAGCAAGAAAGAGACAATACCACACCCTGGGTATGTTTCAAATTGAATTCACTACCAAACAGACTGAGAAAGAGCTTAGATTATGAAATGACTGGCAACTCCAGTCTCTCTTACGACTCTTTAGAGAAGTCCTTCTTGTCTAACACCTTTGTACTGGTCACTGCTTGGGAGTGAGAGATTGTCAGAGCCTGGATAATGATGTGGGGAGGGAGGAAGGAAGGGAGGGAGGGAGAGAGAGAGAGAGAGAGAGAGAGAGAGAGAGAGAGAGAGAGAGAGAGAGAGAGAGAGAGAGAGAGAGAGAGAGAGAGAGGGAGAACAAGACCAAGAGCCATAGGCACGTTTATGCGTGGGTGTGTGCTCATGCGTGTGTGCATACGTGTGTCTTTACAAGTGTGTATATTTCTATGCAATTAGAATATATGAATAATATTAGGGGTTGATTCTCATCAGATAGGTTTTTTATGGCCTGATAGTGCTCGATATGGGGAAGAGACTGGGTGCAACATTAAATAGCAAAAGGGATCGGATCATGATATTGGTGAGAAGGGTACAAATTCAGGGAAATATTCATTCTTTTCATTTTCAATTCTGCCTATTGGGTACAGAGCACTGGAAGCAGAGTTTGGAATAAGTCTCTATCCCTGCCTTTATGATCTAATAGCTAAATAAGACAGAGCAGATGGGACAAAGTGTGTTGTAGTAGAAAGACTTGAAGTCTAGAAACCTGGTGAAGCCAGCCCCCTATGAAAATAAGGATGCTTAGAAGAAAATGGGTTTGGGGAGAAAGATAATGAGGTATATCCAGGTAAAACATGGATTGAGCATTGGATGTGGAGTTAGGAAGACTTGAGTTATAATCCTGCCTCAGATCCTTACTGGTGACTCTGGGAAAGTCACTTAGCCTCAGTTTCTTCATCTCTTAAATGATAATAATGGTAGTACCCACTTCACAGGGTTACTGTAAGGAAAAAAAAACAGGTGGTATAGATGAATAATAATGTAAAGTTCTTTGCACACCTCAAAGCACTCTATAAATGCTCTTATCATTATTATTATATTAAATGCTTTGCAAATGCTAAAGTACAATATTTGTTTTGTTATTTGATCATTTTCAGTTGTGTCAACTTTTCATAATCTAGTATCTTGGATACTGGAATGGTTGCCATTTCCTTCTCTAAATTATTTTCCAGATGAGGAAACTGAGGCAAGTGGGGTTAAGCAACTTGCCTAGGGTCACACATCAAGTAAGTGTCTGAGGCCATCTTTGAACCCATGAAGATGAATCTTCCTGACTCCAGGTCTAACTATCCACAGCATCACTTAGCTGGTATCATTTAAATGTTAGTTATTATGATCAAATTCAAGGAAGGGTTCCAAAGCAAGTGATTTGCACAGTTGAAAAGGCAAAGTTGTTATTCATACTTGTGATCAAAGAAGGCTTCATGGAGGAGGAGAAGTTGACATTTGAGTTGGGCTTTAAAGAATGGGTACGAAGACAATATGACAGAGGCTAGGTATAGACCAATATCTCACATCCTATACCAAGATAAAGTTAAAATGTATATATGATTTAGATATAAAGAGTGATACTATAACTAGCTTCAGGAAACACAGAATTGTTTTCCTAGGAGATCTGTGGAGAAGGGAAGAATTTGTGACCAAACAAGAAAAAAAGAGTATTTATAAGATGTAAAATGAATAATTCTGATTATATAAAAAGAATGGGTAGGAATTTGGCAGGTAAAGAATGGGTGGGTAAATGAATGGTAGGATTCATTTTCCTTGGGGTGCACAGCTAGCTGCCCAGTTTGACTGTCCTGTAGAATTGCATGAATGAAAATAACGTGAATATGGCTAGAAATGTAAGATGGAGCCAGATTGTGAAAGGCCTTGAGTGCCAGGCAAAGGAATTTGAATAGGAGAGAGCAATTGAAGATTTTTAAACAGAGGAATGATCTGATCAGAATGGTAAGGTTAAAGATAGATGCTTTTATTACTTTGTTTTTTATTTTAATTTATCTATTACTTAGCAATTTTAGATCCCACAGGAAGCCCTGATGCTAAAATTTCAGTGGTTCCTCTTTACTTAACAAGATAAAGTAGAAGAACAATTGAAGAAACCATTAATTCTCCCTTAAAGCTTCACAGAGGGCAGCTGGGTGGTAAAGTGGATAGAATACCAGGCCTGGAGTCAGGAAAATACCCCTTTCCGAGTTCAAATCTGGCCTCAGACAATTACTAGCTGTGTATCCCTGGGCAAATCACTCAACAGTTTGCCTTGATTTCCTCATCTGTAAAATGAACTGGAGAAAAAACATGACAAAAGATTCTAGGATTTTTGCCGAAAAAACCTCAAATGAGGTCAAGAAGAGTTGGATATGACTGAAATGACTTCTTCACTCTAATATGAACATTCCAAGTTCCTTCAGATGATCTTGTGGAGGCATGATCTCCAGATCTCTCATTATCTTCGTCACCATCTTCTGGAATCATGACCTTCTAGCTGGAGATCTCTTGTATCTTTATTTCATTTATTTCAAGACAAGACAGCCTTGTCTCTTTATTTCATATATTTTTTATTTTTTTAACCCAAGTTTAGGGCTTTACATCGGTCCCTTTAAAACTGAATTTAACCCATCATTTTAGCCTGTCAGGTTCTTTTTGGATCTTAACTGTCATTCATCTTGGCTATCATTATCCGTTTTGTGTCTTTTGAAAATTTGATAACAATACTATAATAATTACAGTAAGATGAGCTGGCATTGATATGGTTTGTTAAGGTCTTCCATATTTTACATTAATTGTTGTGGTTCGGTTGTTTCATTCATGTCTGACTCCTTGTGATTTTCTTGGCAAAGATACTGGAGAGGTTTGCCATTTCCTTCTCCAGCTCATTTTACAGATGAGGAAACTGAGACCAACAGGGTTAAGTGACTTGCTTAGGATCAGACAGCTAGGAAGTGTCTGCAGCCAGATTTGCACTCAAAAAATGAGTCTTTGGGCCTGGCATTCTATTGATTCTGTCCTCCAGCTGCCCTTTCCTCTTTCCACCAGTCTTTGATATTGTGATAATACCAGTCTATGATTACTCCCCCTCTTCATGTGTCCTTGATCTTATTCTCTCCTATTTTCTCTAGGAGATTGTTCCCTTTATCATTCCCACCTCCCCCCAACCCAACCACCAATATTTAATTTCTCCTTATCGGCTAGTTCCTTCTTTAATGTCTTTGAATATGTCTGTCTCTCCATTCTTAAAAACAATCCTAAACTAGATGCGATTATTCCCTCAAGCTATACTTCCCTATATCTCTTCTCTCTTTCTACCAAACTCCTCAAAAAAAAGCTATTAACTCTTGCTGCCTCCTTCTATTTGTTTTTCCCCCCTCACTTTTCAGTCCTTTACAATCTGCCTTTCAGTCTCATTTCGTAGTTGAAGTTGCTCTTTCCAAAGTTACCAAAGAACCAAATTGCCAATTCTGATAGTCTTTTCTCAGTCCTTATTGGTTTTGACCTTTCTGTTATATTTGATACATTTGAACACCATTTCCTCTCCTAGGTAGTCTCTCATGGCTGGGTTTTCATGACCACACTCTTCCCTGGGTTTTTTCCTACCCATCTGACAATTCATTCTCAACCTCATTTGCTGGCTCATCAGTCACCTCAATCGCTCCCTCCCTCCCTCTCTCTCTCCCTCTCTTATTGTTCTTCTACCTTGGAACCAAGCCACAATATTGATTTCAACATGGAAGGTAAGGCTTAAAAAAAAATTCAGTGAGCTACCTAGCTGCCCCAAATCTGACTCTTTGTGACTCTATTGTGGTTTTCTTGTTAAAGATATTGCAGTGGTTTGCCATTCCCTCTCTAGCTCATTTTATAGATTTGGAAACTGGGATGAACAGGGCCACCCAGCTAGGAAGTATCTGAGGCTGGATTTGAACTCAGGGAAATGAATCTTCCAGACTCTAATCCTGGCACTCTACCCACTGTCCCACCTAGATGTCTCATCCAAAATAATAGTAGTTATCATTTATGTAGCACTTTAAAGTTTATAAAGTTCTTTAATATATATATATATTTTCATTTGATCTTGACCATAACCCTGAGAGGAAAGTGCTATTCTTATCCCTACTTTACAGCTGTGGTAAATGAGGTTTTGATTGGTGAAATTATTTGCCCAGGGGCACACAGCTCCTAAAGTCTGAGGCAGGACTGGAACTCAAGCCTTCTTGACTCCCCAGCACTTGATCCACTTATCCATGTGCTACTTATCTAGAATTTTTGTTTTTTTCCCCAAAAACCATTCCTCTTCTGAATTTACCTATTTCTGTATGGGATTACATCATACTTTCAGTCTTGTAGGTTCTCAACCTCAGCATTATCTTGAACTCTTCATTTTCTGTGACTCCATTTATTTAATTAGTTGGAAAATCTTTCAGAGATATAGATGGCTCAGTAGATTGAGAGTCAGGCCTAGAGATGGGAAGTCCTGGGCTCAAATGGATACCTCCTAGTTGTGTGGCCCTGGGCAAGTCACTTAATCCCCATTGGCCTATCCCTTACTATTCTTCTGCATTGAAACAAATGCATAGTATTGATCCTAAGACAGAAGGTAAGGATAGAAAGAAAGAAAGAAAGAAAGAAAGAAAGAAAGAAAGAAAGGAAGGAAGGAAGAAAGAAAGAAAGAAAGGAAGGAAGGAAGGAAGGAAGGAAGGAAGGAAGGAAGGAAGGAAGGAAGGAAGGAAGGAAGGAAGGAAGAAAGAAGGAAAGAAAGGAAGAAAGAAAGAAAGAAAGAAAGAAGGAAAGAAAAAGAAAGAAAGAAAGAAAGAAAGAAAAAAGAAAGAAAGGAAGGGAGAAAGGGAGGAAGGAAGAAAGAAATGGAGGAAGGAAGAAAGAAAGAAAAGGAGGAAGGGAGGGAGGAATGAAGGAAGGAAGGAAAGAAGGAAGGAAGGAAGGAAGGAAGGAAAGAAGGAAGGAAGGAAAAAAGGAAGGAAGGAAGGAAAATCTTACTGTTCCTACTTCCACAACATCTCTTATATCTGACTTCTTTTCTTTACTCATATAGCCACCATCTCAGTTTAAACCTAGATTATTATAATGTCTTCAGATTTGGGTGCTCTGCCTCCAAATTCTCCCAATTTCCATTCAACCTCCATAGAGCTGCTCAAGCTATTTTCTTGAAACAACAGATCTTTACCACACCACTCTCCTGTTACATAAACTCTGTGGTTTCCTTTTTTTCCTCTAGGATAAAATATAAACTGATCAAATGAAATAATTGTATGTAAAATGCTTTGCAAACTTCAAAGTCCTATATAAATGTCAGCTAAATGTTAGCTATTATTATAAATTCTCCTCTGGCTTTTAAGACCATTCCTCAGTCTGTCCTCAAACTATCCTTCTAACCTGGCTAATCATTATTCCTTTTCTTGCAATCTAAGGATCTGCCGAAATGTTCTCTATTTTTCACATATGGTACTCCATCTCTTGTCTCCATGCTTTTGTACTTGCTATTCCCCATGCTTGGAATGTACTTCCTCCCCATAAAACCCCTCATTTCCTTTAAGAGGCAACTCAAGCATCATCTTTTATATACAGAGGCAATCTGAAAAAGGAAGGCACCAATAGTATAGGAGCTGAGGAGAGACAACCAGGAAAGATCTAATGCAAAAAGAAGTTTGGCTTAGCATCAAGTTTCAAAGGAATTCTGGGAAACTAGGAGGTAGAGGTGAGGAGGGAGAGCATTCTAGACATGAAGGACATTCATGTAAAGGTACAGAGAGGAATGATGGAATATGAAGTCAAGTAAGCTACGAGGGGCAACTAGGAGGAACAATGGATAGAGCCCTGGGCTTGGAATCAGGAAAACTCATCTTTGTGAGTTCAAATCTAGCCTCAGATATTTACTATGTGACCCTGCACAAGTCATTTGACCCTGTTTGCCTCAATTTCCTCATCTGAAAAATGAATTGGAGAAGAAAATGGCAAAAACCATTCCAGGATCTTTGCCAAGAAAACTCCAAATGGATCCACAAAGAATCATATTTTAAAATGAGTAAACATCAACCTCAAGCTATACATCTGCCAGTGTGACAGACCATGAGAGAGAGAATGTAAGAAGACAGAAAAGCCACATAGAAGTCTTCAAGAAACGATAGTTGAATGAATCCCAAATGAAACTGGATTTTTCAAATGTATGGGTTAGTATGATTATTGCCACAATAGATAAGCTTCTTGTACCTAGCAGACAGAAGGGAAAATGGAATTAGAATGACTAGAGAAAAGATTTAAAGTTATACAAATAGAAATCTTCTGAGACAGTGGTGAGACTAGAGTTAAGGGGGGTGATGGGACTGTTTTTAATTTTCCTCTGAGAGGCTTCAGTGGGGGGTTGTTGAGGGGGACTGGTGGGAAGAGCTCAAAAGGAATTTTCATTTAGTCATTTAGAATGTTTAGAATTCAATGAAGGAATATTGTGGTGTTCTGTTCTCTGAGGAGGCCAGGGTGATGAGGGTAACAGTTCATGTAAAGACATTTCCTCAGAAAAAATGAGTGGGATGGCCATGGATCAGACCACCTAAAAAGTAGGGGGCAGGACTAGGGAAGAAAATGGATGACCTCTTGCTTTTCTCTCCCTCCTCCCCTCCCCATTCCTTTTTTTTCATGGCTGACTCTGACCTTGCCTAATTTGCACCAGACTTGTATTTGTGTGTCCTATGAATCTGTAAGGGACCTACAAATTCTGGCTCAGCCTACTATAGAAACCAGTTTAAAATACATCTAATGGCATTTGGAAGTTTTCAAGACAATGGTAGTGGGAGCAAAGAGAGTAAGGGGTTTGGAGGACAGTTTTTCAGATTCATCTCCATCTAGTTCCTATCTCACCACTTCATGACATCCCATTTTCCAAAATCATACCCATCATCACAGCTCTGGGATGTATATTTCTGAGAGTTTCACTCTTAGATTTTGTGCCCAAAGAACATCACGATAATTTCTCTGGATTGTAATGGTGTTCTCTAGGGAGAATGGGAGGAAGTATCAACTGCTCATAGAACCTGGGGCTAGAAGGGACCTCAGAGGTTATTTAGTCCAATCTCCTAATTTTACAGAAGAGGGAACTGAACTCTAGGGAGGTTAAGGGACTTGCTCAAGGTCATTCATGTAACAAGCTTCTGAGGTGAGTACTCTGACTCCAGAGCCAATGTACTTTCCAATTTTTCTACATCCCCTCCAATATTTGTCATTTCTTTTTGGTCATGTTTGCCAATCTGACAGGTGTGAGATGGTATTTCAGAGTTGTTTTAATTTGCATTTCTCTAATCAATAGTAATTTGGAACATTTTTTCATATGACTAGATGATTTTAATTTCTTCCTCTGAGAACTGTTCATATCCTTTGACCATTTTTCAATTGGATAATGCTTTATATTCTTATAAATTTGACTCAATTCTTTATATTTTTGAGAAATGGGGCCTTCTATAAATTTTTTCCCCTGAATTTCTTATTTCCCTTCTAATCTTGGTTGCATTGGTTCTGTGTGTACAAAACACTTAATTTAATGTAATAAAAATCATCCATTTCTTTTTTCATAGTGTTCTCTTTGTTTTGTTTGGTCATAAATTTTTCCCTTATCCATAAATCTGAAAGTTAAACTTTTCCATATTCCTCTAATTTGTTTATGGTGTCACCCTTTATTTCTACATCAATTATATTTTTAGATCTTGGTATATGGAGTGAGATGTTAATCTATGCCTAGTTTCTGCCCTACTGTTTTCCAGGTTTTCCCAACAATTTTTGTCAAATAGTGAGTTCTTTCTCCAAAAACTTGGGTCTTTTAGTTTGTTGAACACTAAGTTACTATGGACATTAGCTACTCTGTGTTGATAAATTAATCGATTTCATTGTCTATTACTCTATTTCTTAAGCAGTACTAGATTATTTTGATGATTATTACTTTATAGTATAGTTTGAGATCTGGTATGGCTAGGCCTCCTTCCTTCATATTTTTTTTCATTGATTCCCTTGATATTCATGACCTTTTGTTCTTCCAGATGAACTTTGTTGTTATTTTTTTCTAGTCCTATGAAATAATTTTTGGGTATTTTGATTGGTATGGCACTGAATAGGTAAATTAATTGAGGTAGGATTATCATTTTTATTATATTATATTGGCTCAATATATTCATGAGCAATTAATATTTTTCCAATTGTTTAGGTCTGACTTTATTTGTGTGAAGAGTGTTTTTCAACTATGTTCATATAGTTGATGGATTTGTTTTGGAAGGTATACTCTTGAGTATTTTATATTGTCTAGATTATTTTGAATGGAATTTCCTTTTCTATCTCTTGCTGTTGAATTTTGTTGGTGGAAAATAGAAATACTGATATTTCTGTGGGTTTATTTTGTATCTTGCAACTTTGCTAAAGATGTTAATTATTTCTATTTTTTGTTGTTGAATTGAATTCACTTTCTACTTCAGCTTCTTTAACTGTAAAATGGGGGTGATAATACTTACCACCCAGGGTTGTTGTGAGAATCAAATATAATATCTGCAAAGAATTTAGCACAATAGTTGAAATGTTTCATTCTCTCTTCTCCATCCTACCTTCCTTCCTTCCCTCCCTTCCTCCCTCCCCCCCCCTTCTCTTCCTTCCTCTGTACCATATTACTAGCTGCTTGGCATCACTATGTTTGGAGAGGGAATGGAGTGGCAGTAGAAAACTTTCATTTACTCTTATCATCCTGGTCTAAAAGGCATAAGACCAATGCTACTTCATTACTTTGTAAATACCATGAAGTTAAATTCCTCATCATTCCTTTCTACCTGCCCTCTTGTGGTGGAGTCACTTAGGAGAGGTAGGATAAAGGGTTATGGGGGTGTTGAGGGTTGGTGGAAAACTGAGGATGTTTATTATGAAAAAAGAAAAGTTTATGGGGGACCCGATAGTTCTATTTAAGTATCTGAAGGATGATTGGGCAGAACTAATTAGAAATAATGGGTGGAAACTGAGAGAGACATATTTTCAGTGGATGCACAGAAATATTTCCTAACAATTTGTTTAGTCTCTACTCCTCACCCTACCTCCCCCACTGCCATGTTTGGGCCAGTGGTTTCACCAGTAGAAAATAGAAGTCCAAAGACCCTTTATGTATCATGGTCTACTCTGGAGATCTGGTGAAACATATGGATGCCATCTCAAGATAATATCTTTATATACATTTAAAAATACACAGAATTGCAAAGAAAATAAATTTTATTGAAATATAGTTATCAAAAAATATTTTTAAGAGTTCTTTGATCTCCCCCCCCCCCCCAGGTTAGAGTATGGGTATTCTTAGAATGGATATTTCCTTCACTAACTCATATTATCATCTCATCTGTAACTTAAAGTTATATAGTGGGGGTTAAAGTTATATAAATCTGGGATCCTTGAGGAATTGGGTGTCTTGTTCACAGTTACTCAGCTATTATGTGCTTAGAAGTAGAATTTGAACACTGGTCTTTCCTGCACCAAGCCTTGAGCTTCCCCTCTCTCCTGAGCTATGTTACCTTTCTTCCAAACAATTGAAGCTGAGTTCAAGGGGAATGAGCTGCCGCTGGAAGTAGTCAACTCCCTATTCCTACAGGTCATAGGATTTATATTTAGAAGAGACCACTTCACTTTAGAGAAGAAGAAAATGACATACAGAGACACATGTTGACATATGTAAAGTTACTTGCTCAATGTCAAAAATGGCAGAGATGAGGATACAGAGGCAACTAGGGGCCTTGGTGGATAGAGCAATGGTCCTGGAGTTGGATCAAGCTGCATTATCTTTGTTTTTTTTTTCATCATTGGCTTGCTTACTACAGTAGGGTGATGGGGTCAAAGGGAATATTAACCCTCCTCCTCTCTTCCTCCTTGGTTTCACTCATGTGGTGTCTGGGTACCAATGAAAGAGAATTTGAGTTTATTGAATTTGGTGTGTTAGAGTGCCAGCTGGAGGCTTCCAAGCTTTCTTCCATCCAACCTGCCAGATCCTTCCCAAGCTCTATCTATTTTATGAATCAAAAAAGGGGGAAAAAAAGACAAGCACCACTGGTATCCCACTTATTGGGTGATAGACATGCCAATCAGGACAGCAGTCAATGGTCTGTGGAAGGTGGAGATTGATGGTAGGTAGGTCTATTTAACTAGGAAGAGAGTCCTTCCTTCCTTCCCAGGAAGGTTTTGTCCCTAAAATCTAGTATGTTTAGCCTGGTAGTCAGCAACTCCCTTGGCACCTCAAAGGAGGAGGAAATAAGGAAAGAAATTAGGCTGACCATGATGGGGGGGGGGAAGGAAGAAAGGGGATATAGAAAAGGAAAGAAAGAAGAGGGGTTGTGGTTGGGGGGAAAGATGTATATAGTGGAAAATGGTAGAGAGAAGACCAGCCACTGTTATTTTCTCTGGTGTGACAGAGTCACAACCAAATCATTATTGCTAAATTCTGAGCTGGCTGATGCCAGCTGCTTCAGGGTTAAAGTTGCTCTTGGAGTAAGGGCTGAACACAAGGGTGAAGTGAATCTAGCTTGTACCAGCTGGACAGGGCCAGTTGCTAAATTTTTCGGTGTGATCATTTCACACCTTAGATGTTGTCAAACAATACAATCTTGTTTTTTATTTATTGTTCTGTTGATTGCCTAGACTTAAAGTTATGGAGAAAATGTTCATAACATAGATTTAAACTTAAAAGTATGTTGAACCTACATTCCCTCCTCAGAGAACTAGCTGGTTGTTAAACATAGACCAGTTCACCATGGATTAGACAGCAAGTTCAGCCATAGGTGAAACAGTGAAGTGGTGTTTTTCTTCCATGAATAAAAGAATCCCTGATTTAGAATTAGAGATTGTTGTTCAGTCATTTTGAGCCATGTGTATCCAATTCACTCATGATTCCATTTGGAATTTTCTTGGCAGAGATTCCAGAGGGGTTTGCCATTTTCTTTTTCAGCTCATTTTACAGATGAAGAAACTGAGGCAAATAAAGTAAAGCGAGCGACCCAAAGTCACACAGCTAGTAAATATCTGAGACCAGATTTGAACTCTGGAAGTTGAATCTTCTTGACTCCAGGCCTGGGACACCTAGCTGCCCTAGAAGGAAGTTCCTTACATATTAATAGAGGACTCTGAAAGCCCCTAACTCTTCAAGCCTCAGGAATAGATCTCTACTGGTGGAATTTCAGGTAGAGTGGCAGACAAAGGGTGAGACGTTTGAAGGTAGTGTGGTCACCTCAAATCAGAATACATTCAGCAAGTTAGAGTAGAAAGTAAACCCGAAGACCAGGATTTTACTCAGTGTTCTATTATCAGTTTGCTGTGTGACCTTGCCAAGTGACTTTGCTATGGGCATAACGGTGCTCTTCTCTGGGTTTCCGATTCCCCCTCTGTTATAATGAAGAGGTTGGACAGATGATGTCTAAGGTCCCTTCGGGCTCTGGCTGCCTCCTCGGACAGCCCTGCTGGACAGATCCCTTCTGTGCTGGAAGCCCCATGCACTCAGCCTAAGAACAGCTAAGAATCCCATCTCTACCTCTTTCTGCTAAACACGAAACATGCAACACTCTAATCTGGCCCTGGAGCCTCCACCCTGGCTCTCCCCTCATGAAAAGCCCGTTTGAAACTGGAGCTTAGGAGACCCTGGCCTTGGCCCCTCAGCCCCCCTCGCCGGCCTGCTCATTTCCCGGCATCTCCTTGCAGGGAGCTGGGCCCCTTGCCCTGCTCCAGACGGCCTCTGCCCTGGGCCAAGAGAAAGAGCAGCGGGGGAGGCAGTCGCTGGAATCGGCGCAGGGAGCTGGCCCCATAGCAAGAGGGATGTGGGAACAAGAGAGGAGCCAAGGCTGGCCCCTGCCAAGGCAAACTGGCCCGAGCAGGAGAGGAAAAACAAAGCAAGACAAAAACCAAACATTCCGAAGGAATTTCTGAATTAAAAGCTGGAAACAGGAGGCCAGATTTAGTCTGGGGACTCTGATGCCAGATCTTCAGCCAAAGCCCTTTTACAGAGCCTGTCTCCGTGCGCTGCGGTCTGGGACTCCTCTCCATCCTCCTCCCTCTTCGCGCCCCTTCCCCTCCAGGTCCCCTCCCCCAACATCGAGTGACTGAACTGTTTCCTCTCTCCAGCCTCCTATTCCTCCTCCCCTGATTAAGGGAGGCCCTCCTCCTCCTCCACTGATTTCCCCTTCCTTACTCGCCTCCTCCTTCTCCTCCCCCCTCCTCCTCCCTCCCCTTTCTCTCTCCTTCTTCCTTCTCTTCCTCCTTCTCATCCCCTGGTTCCCACCTCTTTCCTCCTCCTCTGATTCCCTCCCTCCTTCTCCTTCTCTTTTTCTCCTGATTTCCTCTCCTCCTCCCCTGATTCTCCCTCCTCTCCTCTTCCTCTTCCCCTGATTTCCCCCTCCCTCCTCCTCCTTACCCCTCCTTTTCCTTCCCCTCTGCCTCCTCCTCCTCCTCTACCCTTCTTTCTATCACACCACAGTAGAAAAGGACATAAAGGTTGGTTTTGTCCATCCCCATCCTTAATTTTTGAATTGAAGAAACTGAAGGCCCTGCCACGTTTTTTTTTACCCTTTCCACCCATCCCTTCTTCTCTTTCCAGCCCACAGTTTCTTCTCTCTTCTCAGCTAGTTAGAAGAAGAATTTGTCTGTTATCTCCAGCAATACAGGTTGTTGCAGATCCAAAGATATGAGAAGTTGGAAGCTTCTGGGCCCTCTGGGGGCCCCACCATCCTCCTTTTGCTCCCCAGGGAAGCAACTTCCTTGGATCTGAAAATGATTTAGTAAACAATCTAAGAATGTCTGTTTGTCACAGGATGTGGTCATCTTTAGACTTGGCCTCCCTCTTTCCATCTCCCCTATCACCAGGCAATAAAACCTAAGTCTGTCCTTGGCTGTCCAAGGGACTAAGGCAGACAACCCTCTATTCTCTAGGGGTGACCCTGCCTCCTAATGATTACATAATCTTCCCTGGAAATGTGTAGTGGTTCAAATTGTACTTTCTTCCCAGACTTTAGTAATTACTAGATTTTATAAGTCATTTGAACATTTGCAAAACACTTTAACCATGTTATCTCATGTGATCTTCACAATGACCCTTTGAGATACATGCTATTCTTATCCCCATTTTACAGATGAAAAACTGAAACAGACAAAAGTTAAGTGATTAGCTCAGGGTCACACTTATAATCTAAGGCAGGACTCAAACTTAGTTTCCTCCAATTCAAAGCTCAACATGTTATCCACTGCACATAATGTAGCTGCCTGACAGGGAAACTAAGGCAGCTTTTGAACCCTTTCACCCTTCTATCCAGGCAATGTGATGGGATTGTGCAGTTAGAACTAGAGGGAATTTTAGGGATTATCTAATCCCATTTGTCCACTTTACAGATAAAGATATTGAGGTATAGGAAAGTAAACTGACTTATCTATGGTTACTTAGGGGATAGGAAAAGCTAGATTCCAATCTGTACCTTTTGACTTCAAATTGATTATTTTTGCCATGCTTTGACAAAAGGATCAAATGATGTGAATACTGTGGGCAGGAGAGCTTGGCATGAGGGACACTACCATCCCTGAATCGTGGTACCTTTCTCTAACCAGAAACTATCCATTTTGAGGGGTTTACCCAAATCCCACATACATCAAAAGACTGAGTACCCCAAATATATTTGGGGGAGGGAGACTAGGTCCAAGAAGGAGAAGGGGGATTCTTTTAATTTTGGCTCAGCATTTATCCCTTTCCATCTGTTTTCCATTAGCATCCTTCCATCAGCTGAGAGGAAAGGTGGAGGGTGTGGAAGGGAGTGATTGCAGACCTATGTATGGTCCCTAAGCTCAAGGAATTCACTCAGACTGGTTTTCCTTGAATCTAGACCAGGTCCATCCAATAAGCGGGGAGGCGGTTATTTTTCTTCTTGGCTGTGCAGCTGGCCCAAGACAGGAGTAGCATTAGGTTACTGTACTTTGGGGATCAGGGGAGAGACAGACAGACAGACAGACAGATAGA
This sequence comes from Monodelphis domestica, assembly GCF_027887165.1. Taxonomy (NCBI): domain Eukaryota; kingdom Metazoa; phylum Chordata; class Mammalia; order Didelphimorphia; family Didelphidae; genus Monodelphis; species Monodelphis domestica. The sequence continues at coordinate 253,322,420 of NC_077227.1, forward strand.
CAGACAGACAGAGACAGACAGAGAGACAGAGTCAGAGACAGAGAGACAGAGACAAAGACAGACAGACAGACAGACAGACAGACAGACAGACAGACAGAGAGAGCACAGGGCCAGAATGCTGAGTAAGGACTTTTGTCTGCCCAGTGGGCAGAAAAGGGGCATTTTGGTAATCAGATGGAGAGGCTATGCTTAATACAATGACTAGAACCCTTTCCACTTAGTCTTTATAGGCTGGGTATCTGGGCCTTTCGGGAAAATGGTCCTGAAGGAAAGCCAGATAATCATCTGAGGGGCAAAGGGCTGTAGTGGTAGTGAGGGAGACCCAGTCTTGAATTCTATTTCAGCAGAATTTACTAGCTGTGTAACACACACCAAATTGCTTAATCTCTCTAAGCTTCAGTGTCCTCGTCTGTAAAATGGAGATAATAATAGTATCTACCTTAAAGGGTTGTTGTGAAGATCAAATACATACATGCATACATATATATATTATATGAGTTATTATAACTAGTATGGTTGTGTCTGGGCCTAGCTCCCCTGCCCCAGTAGGTCTATACAATGTCAAGTCAGATGCTATGAGACTTTTTCCTGAAGACAGCTTAGGTCCAGTCCCAATCTAAATTAGATGTGGTTTCATTCCCAAATTTACAGCTTCATATTTGGAAGGCACCTCAGAAGCCAGTTAGTCCAATAAAGAGCTAAATATCAATTCTTGCTTGTGGCATCCTGGTAGCCCATTCTGCTTTTGTTTATCTCTAATCATTAGGAAATTTTTTTTTCTCATTCACCAACTCTAAATTTGTCTCTTTCTAGCTTTCACCCATTATTTCTGATTCTGTCCTCTGGGACCAAGCTTAGCAAGCCCAAGTACTCTTTCTGAGTCTTCTCTTCTCCCAATGCAACATCCTCAGCTCCTTCAAAAGATCTGCACATAACATGAACTGAAATCTTGTTTCATGGACACGGAACTACTCTCAGCTACCATCTCTTGCGCTCCATCCTCTTCAGGGCTTTCTGTTGCTTTCTGCTACCATCTGTTAGAGACTGCTAAGTAATGACTGCAAAGCCTCTTCCTGGCAAACAGAAGCTAAAGATTTTTTAGTGTATAGTCAAGGGCTATAAGTTATGACAGCCAGTCAGGAAGCCAACAAAAGCCACCAGAATGCCCCAGATTTAGATTAAATATATTTTTGCACCACTTTATTACAGGTGCCTATTTGAGGTCCTTAACCCTATCCAATCTTACCTGAGGATAGAAAATTCCTTTTCACTCCAGTTAAATCTCTGATTGTCAGTCTGTATTCCCAACATAGCCTTCAGAGATTTCACTTACCAAAACCTCACAAGAGTTATAGGGATATTGGGGCAACAAAGGTGATCTCAACTCTTATCATTTCCAATGATTGGCATGCAAATAAACCTAGGGGCAAGAACAAAAGGGCTAGATGAAATTGGCATTAGCTTCTACCCTCCCTGATATTACTGGCTTGATCATGCATTTCTGCCTACTACAGAATGGCTGGCTTACAAACTTTATTGGTCTCCTTCACACAAGAAAAATATGACAATCCCTCTCTTTGAAGAAGTAATGATCTAGTTGGGAAATAGGACACATACAAAATAGATAGATAGATAGACATATAGATAGACAGACAGAAAGACAGACAGACAGATAAGATAGACAAATGAATAAACATACATACATATATATAGACAGACAGACAGATAGACAGATAAGATAGTTAGACAGATGGATAAACAGACAGAAAGACAGACAGATAGACAGATGATAGAGATAGACAGATAAGATAGATGGATAAACAGACAGACAGATAAAATAGATGGATAAACATACAGACAGACAGACAGGCAGACAAACAGACATATAGATAGATAGATAGACAGATAGATAAATGAAACACAGTTTATGGCTTTACTGTGAGCCAGACACTGTGCTAAGCACTGGGAATACAAAAACAAACCAAAAAGAAAGATAACCTCTGACCTTAGAGTTTTTATATTCCATTTTAGTTGAGGAAGACAAGACATAAAAGATAAAAAAGGGGGAGGGGAGTGGGAAATGTGCCCATGAAAAAGAAAGGTGAAGAGTTATGGGCTATTCTGCATTTGAAGAGAACATGATGGCTGGCATCAGTGCTTACTCAAATGGAGGTTTGGAGAAGAACTTGTCAATCAGAGGAAGTCACCATAGTAATGGGGTGGAGGGTTGAAGATCAAGAGAGCTAAAGTGGAAAGGTAGTTTAAAACTGTGAGGGCAAACCTATGGCACGCATGCCAAAAGGGGCATGCAAGCCCTCTCTATGGGCACACCTGTAGTCATCTTTAAAAATGTTTATTAGAAAACCAGAGGGACTCAGGGTAGAGCTGTTATTCTCCCTGTCTCCATATGCCTGAGGACATTCCTCACTTCACACACCCTTCTGCCCAGCAGCCCAAAGGTAGTGCTTCCCCCCTCCCCTATATGAGGTAAGATGCTGGGTGTGGGGCTCACAATGCTGCATGAGGGTTCAGAGCAAATGACAGCCTTTTGAGTCTGATGAAGGTGATTCCCATGGTGGGGATGGAGAAGAGCTAGGTTTGAGGGGAGCATAGTTCACAGCATGGCACATAGCAGGAGGGGAGCAGAGTTAGAGAGGAACAGAATGCTTGGGCCACGCTCCTCCCCACTTTCCACATGTGCTTCTCATCACCCCCCCACCCCACCTAGTAGCCCAATGGGAGTGCTTCCTCTCTCCCCTGTCAGGGTAAGCAGAGAGCAAGGCAGGGGTGGGGTGGGGTGGTTGAGTGTGGCACTCTGTCTCTAAAAGGTTTGCCATCACTGGTCTAGGATTTCATGAGTGAAAATAAAAACCCAGTGAGTAAAACTGTTAGTAAGTCTGGATCTCAGTTTCTTGACACATACAATTATTCAGTCTTTATACAATAACCATTATTAACTGTATCTCTAAGGTCCTGTTCAGCTCTGAACCTAAATAAGTATTCCAGTCTAGTTGGTTTCTGGGGACACCAACATCATCAGCTCACAAATTCATCTCTATCCTCATTCCCAATTAAGCAGAAGAGGTGAATTTGGTCAAGCCCCCAAGTCTGGCCAGTGAAAGAAGGATTTCAACTCTTCATTCTCATGTAAATTCCATGGTGGGTATAGATGTCTCTTCTAAAGAGTTTGAGATATCTACATTTAAGACATGAAGAAGCTCTTTAAGAAGATCAGAAAATTTTGTCCAAAGTCTTTTTTATAGCAACCAAGTATCTTGAGGGCAAGGAACCACCTTCTTGTCTTTCCACCTTTAGTGTTTAGCATGGTGTTTGGCATGTAGTAAATGTTTAATAGGGGCAACTAGTGGTGTGGTAGATAGAGCACCATGTCTAGAGTCAGGAAGGCTTGAGTTCGAGTCTCATCTCAGATACTTATTAGCCTTGTGACCCTCAGCAAGCTACTTAACTCTGTTTGCCTTGGTTTCTTCATCTATCAAATGAGCTGGAGAAGGAAATGGCAAACCATTTCAGTATCTTTGCTAAGAAAACCCCAAATGGTTTTTTTTTTTTAATTTTTATTTGGTCATTTCCAAACATTATTCATTGGAAACAAAGATAATTTTCTTTTCTTCCCTCCCCACCCTCCCACCACCTCTCTCATAGCCCAGGCATGATTCCACTGGGTATCACATGTGTTCTTGATTCAAACCCATTTCCATATTGTTGGTATTTGCATTAGAGTGTTCATTCAGAGTCTCTCCTCAGTCATATCCCCTCCACTCCTGTAGTCAAGCAGTTGCTTTCCATTGGTGTTTTTACTCCCACAGTTTATCTTCTACTTGTAGATAGTGTTTTTTAGATCCCTGCAGATTGTTTAGGGACATTGCATTGCCACTAATGGAGAAGTCCATCACCTTCCATTGTACCACAGTGTATCAGTCTCTGTGTACAGTGTTTTCCTGGTTCTGCTCCTTTCCCTCTGCATCACTTCCTGGAGGTTGTTCCAGTCTCCATGGAATTCCTCCACTTTATTATTCCTTTTAGCACAATAGTATTCCATCACCAACATATATCATGATTTGTTCAGCCATTCCCCAATTGATGGGCATCCCCTCATTTTCCAATTTTTGGCCACCACAAAGAGTGCAGCTATGAATATCCTTGTACAAGCCTTTTTCCTTATTATCTCTTTGGGGTACAAGCCCAGCAGTGCTATGGCTGGATCAAAGGGCAGACAGTCTTTTATCGCCCTTTGGGCATAGTTCCAAATTACCCTCCAGAATGGTTGGATCAATTCACAACTCCACCAGCAATGAATTAGTGGCCCTACTTTGCCACATCCCCTCCAGCATTCATTACTTTCCATAGCTGTTATGTTAGCCAATCTGCTAGGTGTGAGGTGATACCTCAGAGTTGTTTTGATTTGCATCTCTCTGATTATAAGAGATGTAGAACACTTTTTCATGTGCTTATTAATAGTTTTGATTTCTTTGGCTGAGAACTGCCTGTTCATGTCCCTTGCCCATTTATCAATTGGAGAATGGCTTGATTTTTTGTACAATTGATTTAGCTCTTTGTAAATTTGAGTAACTAAACCTTTGTCAGAGGTTTTTATGAAGATTGTTTCCCAATTTGTTGCTACCCTTTTGATTTTAGTTACATTGCTTTTGTTTGTACAAAAACTTTTTAATTTGATGTAGTCAAAATTATTTATTTTACATTTTGTGACTTTTTCTAAGTCTTGCTTGGTTTTAAAATCTTTCCCTTCCCAAAGGTCTGACATGTTTTATGGGTGAGTTCATTCCATTCACATTCAGAGTTATTATTACTAGCTGTGTATTTCCCAGCATTTTGATTTCTGCTCCTTTTCCTGCCTTTTCTTCTTTCACTATTTCCTTCTACACCAATGTTTGCTTTTGAACAGTCCCCCTTATTCCCACCCTTATTTTACTTCCCTTTCTACCCTCCTCTCTATTTATCCCCCCCCTTATTTTTCCTGTAGTCTTTCTAAGGTTAACCCTGCCCCCCCCACTGCCTCCCTCTCTTGTACTGCTTCCCTCCCCACCAGACCATTTGTTACCCTTCTACTCCCCTATAGGGTGCAAATCTATTCTCTGCCCCCAATGGATTGGATTGTTTTTCCCTCTTTGAGTCACTTTCAAAGCACATATAAGTTGAGTATTTCCTGTCTCCGACCTCTTTACCCTTCCAGTGTTCTCCCCCCTCCCACCATGAGCTTCTTTGTGACATATAAATTTGCCCCCATTTGTTTCTTTTCCCATTTCTTTTAATATTAACCTATTTTTAAGCTCTAGTTATATATATATATGCATACTCATGCGTATGTATTTTTGCATGCATATATCTATATACCTATTTATGTCTTGTCCTTTCATCCTATACAGTTTGTTGCTGTTCCCTCTAAGTATACTTCTTTTTGCTGCCCAGGTAATAACAACAGTTTTTAAGAGTTACCAATGACCTCTTTTCTTATAGGGATACATATCATTTTAACTTATTGAGTCTCTTAAAAAATTTTTTTTGTTTTTCTTTTTTCCCCTCTTTTTTAATTACCTTTTGATGATTCTCTTGAGTTTTGTGCTTGTACATCAAATTTTCTGTTCAGGTCTGGTCTTTTCTTTATGAATTCTTGAAATTCTTCTATTTTGTTGAATGACCATACTTTACCCTGAAAGAATATAGTCAATTTTGCTGGGTAGTTGATTCTTGGTTGTAGACCTAGTTCCCTTGCTTTCCGGAATATCTTATTCCATGCCTTTCTTTTTTTCAGTGTGGATGCAGCCAGATCCTGAGTTATCCTCACTGTGGTTCCTTGGTATCTGAATGACTTCTTCTTGGCAGCTTGTAATATCTTTTCTTTGGTCTGATAGTTCTTGAATTTGGCTATAACATTCCTGGGTGTTGTCAGTTGGGGGTTAAGTACAGGAGGTGATTTGTGGATTCTATCAATCTCCACTTTTCCCTCTTGTTCAAGGATTTCAGGGCAGTTTTCTTTAATAATTTCCTGTAATATAATGTCCAGGCTTTTTCTTTTGTCATGGTCTTCTGGTAGGCCAATAATTCTTAAATTGTCTCTCCTTGAACAATTTTCTAAATCCTCTGTTTTGTGAATGAGATGCTTCATATTTTCCTCAATTTTTTCATTCTTTTGGTTTTGTTTTATAGTGTCCTGCTGCCTTGTGAGGTAACATGATTCTAGTTGTTGTATACTGGTTCTTAAAGACTGGATTTCATCCTTAGTTTTTTGGTCGTCCTTGTCCTTTTGGTCAGATTTTCTTTGGAGGTCATCTTTCATCTTCTTCACCTCATCTTTCATCTGTTTTGCCTCATCTTTCATCTCCTTTGCCTCATTTTCCAGCTGTTTGATTTTGGCTTTCAAGACCCTATTTTCTGTTTCCAGATGACTTATCTTAGTTTTTAAGTTCTTTTCCCAAATTGTCTTCAGCCTCTCTTAATTGTGTTTTGAATTGCATTTTGAGTTCTTCCAAAGCCTGTATCCAATTCACTGGGATTTCTGATTTTTCCTTTGCTGATCCCTCCCCCACTGTTTCATTCGCTTTTTGCTCATTACCTGTGCAGAAGCTATCTATTGTAATTTCTTTCTTCTTTTTCTGTTGTTTGCTCGAGTTTACCCCTTCTTTGCTCCCCATATTTGGCTGTGCTCTTGCTCCTCTCATTTTGTTTTGGTTTTGGGGCTGTCAGTCTCCCCTCTTGGAGCTTTGTCAGATCTCTTGGTACAGTCTCTAGGGGAGGAATGTTAGCTTCCCTGTCCTCTGGGGGCTTTTGATTGGATTGAGTTCAACTGGGTCGGGCTGTATGTGGTATGAAGCTCTGAGGCTCTGAAGACTCCTGGAAGGCTGGGCCGCCCAGGCTCTCTGCAATTCTCTCCAGCTGCTTCTCTGCTGTCCACAAGTGCCTTTGCCCACCTCCCTAAACTCTGAGGAGTTCTGATAGAATTAGGTTCAACTGGATTGGTTTGGATGTGCCCCAAGGCAACGGTGAGACTGGAGCCCGATGGAGGGACACAGCCATGGCCCCGTCTCTCCCAGGCTTCTTCCCCACTGTCCAAGCTGGGTGCTCCGAGCCCGGCGCCCCGCTGCTCACAAGGTAGACCCTCCAAACCAGCACCTTTGCCCACTCAGAGGTTCCCACTGCTGCTGGGGGCTCAGCCCTCTGGGTTGTGGGGGAGGGGTCCTGGGACCTTCGCTCTGTCTTCCCCTTAGCCCTGAGTATTCTCAGATTCCGGCTTTTGGGGGGCGTACCTTTTGATTTGAGTCCAGAAGGAGGGTTCCCCGCTTCTGTCTTGTTGTTCAGCTTGAATTTTGGTGCCCTAGGAGCATTCAGTCTGTATTGGTAAGGAAGGGTCTTCCACGAGGTCTGAACTTTTGCTGCTTGCTAAGCAGCCATCTTGACTCCGCCCCTTTCTGGGTTTTGGTTTTAAAAGATTATTCTATTACAAAAATGAATAATAATGAAATGGGTTTTGAGTGATAATATATGTATAACCCAGTGGAATTACTTATCAACTCTGGGAGGGGAGAGAAAAGACAGGAGGGAGAAAACCAGAATCATGTAACTATGGAAAAAATGTTAAAATAAAATTAAAAATAAAAAAATATAAATGGGGTCACGAGGAGTCAGGCACGACTGAAAAATGAGTGAACAAAAACAAATACTTAACAAGTGCTTGTTGACATTGATTTTTTGGCTTTCTTTTCTATGTCCGAAGAACTGGGGGATGGGAGAAAAAAGACAGATTTTGATCCAGAAGAATGTTAGCTTTAAAGAATGAAATACACACACACACACACACACACACACACACACACACACACACACAAGAATGAAACCAATGACAAAGGCTCCATCCCCAATTATCTGACTTCCTTCTGGAAGAGGCTTTTTTGAAGAGAACCAGCTTCAAGGGATGATTCTTTCTTAGAGATAATTAGCATGGAAAGGGAATTTAGAGATTATCTAGTCCAATCCCTTCATTTTAAAGTTTTGTGGTGACTTTTGCTTTTATTTCAGTCATTTGCAGATAAACTCCATCCCCATCTTCTACCTCCGATACAAATGAGCATTTCTTTGTACAAAGTAAAGTAGCTGAGCAAAAGCAATTAATTCTGTCAGATAGGGATTATGTCTGAAAGTGCATGAAACATTCTCTATTTGTTATATTACATATAATTATATATAACATATTATGCATTTATTATATTCCCACCTTTCTTCTAGTTACTTTCCCATCTCTTTTCTGAGTCCAATAATTGTCATTACAATTCCTCAGTATTAAGCTTTAGTTTAATGACCTTTTTGTTTCTTGTGTCATCATTGTTTATATTGTTTTCTTGATTCTGATTTCTTCACTTGGTATCAATTCATATAAATCCTTCTATACTTCTCTAACTCTATATTAATAATTTTTATTGTACACTAATATTCCATTTATTCATATGCTAGGACTTATTTAATTATTCTCTAGTTGATGAGCACCACCTCTTTTATTTTAGCTTTTTTTTAATAACCCTTACCTTCCGGTCTTGCAGTCAATACTGTGTATTGGCTCCAAGGCAGAAGAGTGGTAAGGGCTAGGCAGTGGGGGTTAAGTGACTTGCCCAGAGTCACACATCTAGGAAGTGTCTGAGGCCAGATTTGAGCCCAGGACCTCCCACCTCCAGGTCTGGTTCTTTATTCCCTGAGCCACTTGGCTGCCCTTTTTTCCTAGATTTTTGCTACCACAATTTTGTTATATATGGGACAACTCCCTAATTTTAAATATGAAGAAATAGAGACCCAAAGAGGTAGTTATTTGCCCCTGGTCACAAATCTAGTAAGTAACAGAGCAAGGATTCAACTCCATGTTCTTTTCTATCCAGTGCAATTTTGCTGTGCCAAGAACAGCCCTCCCAGAAGCCCTTGGTGGACATAATGGGTAAAGCCCTGGACTTGCAATCAGGAAAACTTGAGTCCAAATTCTGTCTCAGGCCCTTGCTAGATATGTAACCATGGAGAAGTCATTTTATTTCTCTCAGCTTCAGTTTCTTCATTTGTTAAATGAAGAGGTTAGCATCAGTGTCCTCTTAACCAGCTCTATAAAAATGGCAAGTATATAGTGTGCAAAGCACTTTTTAAAGCATTATGTCATTTGATTCTCCCAACAACCCTGGGAAGCAGGTACAATTATTACCCCCATTTTACAGATGAGGAAGGGGAAGTTTTGTGGGACAGTGGTTAGAGTAATGGCTCTGGAGTCAGGAAGACACATCTTCCTGAGTTCAAAGCTGATCTCAGATACTTACTAGCTATGAGACTCTGGGCAAGTACTTATTCCTATTTGCCCCAGCTTCCTCATCTGTAAAATGAGCTGGAGAAGGAAATAGCAAACCATTCCAGTATCTTTGCCAAGAAAACTCCAAATGGGATAACAAAGAGTTGGATATGACTGAAAAATGGCTGAACAACACCAAAATTTAGAGATAAGGAATCTAAGGCAGAAAGAGGTTAAGTGACTTGTTTAGGGTCACATAACTAGTGTCTAAGCCTAGATTTGAATTCAGGTCTTCCTAACATTAGATCTTGTGCCACTAACCTCACAGTAAGATGCCACCAAGCCTCAGAGGTATAACAGAGCATCCTTTTGGTTTATTTTCACCACCATTTGAGTTTATTTTCAAGACACTTAAAAACCACCACCAAGAAGAGAACACTATATAGAACTACTATTTGAAGAACAACTTGTGTATGATGGATGTCCACCTCCAGAGAAAGAGCTGCTATATGAAACATGAAAGACATTTCATATATATCTATATATACACCCACACACATCTATTTAATTTGTCACATGATGCCTTCTCTAGGGCAGGGAAGCATGCCTGGGAATTTTAATGTAACCAACAAATGAATGAATTAATAATTTTTTTAAAGAGACACTTAAAAATTGTTTCAGTTCAGAGAACTAGTATTGGTTCCAATTTTAACAATTCTCTTAGGTGATGGATGCTCGCAATAGCATGAGTGTATCAGGGATTTGTGAGAGTGGGTCTCCCTCTGCTGGAAGAATTAAAGAAGTAGAAGCAAAACAGTGTAATCTGCTGGTCTTCCAGAGATGGGTTTAAATTGGTGGAGAGCGTCTTAGTTATGAATGGCTCTCTCCATAAATTTTTTCCAACTTTAAATTCTTTGATTCTGTTGCTCTTCTCCAAGCCTCAGTTTCCCTATCTTTAAAATGAAGAGATTGGACTAGATACATGCCATCTCTAATTCTAGACATTTGCAGAAATGTGGGGAAACCAATGCTTGACATATTTGTAGACTTCTGTATTATATGATGGCATACAGGAAAGAGTGCTGGATTTGGAATCAAAGGGCCTGTGTTCTATTCCTGACTCTGCTACTTGCTACTTGTGAGACTGAGTGAATCATTTCTTCTTTTTGGGTTTCAGTTTTTTGTAAAGGGAGCAACTTGCCCTAGATGGCCACTAAAGGTTATTCCAAACTCAAAGTTTTTGTTATTCAGTTAAAACATGTATTTTTGTACTTTGTTTATGTGTTTATGTACTTTGTATATGTATGCAAAGATTCATTCCAGAAACATTTATTTCTTTTTCTTTTAATTGTATTTTTCCTGATTGCATACAAAAACAATTTTAAACATCCCTTTCTGATATTTTACAATCCAAATCCTCTCCCTTGATCCCTTTCCTCCCACCTTCCCAAGGCAGCAAGCAATATAAATTGTGCATATGCTATCATGCAATACACATTTCCATATCATCATGTTGTGAAAGAACATCACACATTCAAGAAAAAACTCATGAAGGAAATAAAATGAAAAAAGGGAATGAGTCCACCTGTATTCAGACTCCATCCATTTCTTCTATGGTGGTGGATAGCCTTTTTCTTTTTAAATTTATCTTCTGATTCCAAGGTAGAAGAGCAGTAAGGGGTAGGCAGTTGGGGTTATGTGACTTGCCCAGGGTCACACAATTAGGAAGTGTTTGAGTACAGATTTGAACCCAAGTCCTCCCAACTCCATATCTAGCTCTCTATCTCCTAAGCCACGTAGATAGCCTTTTCATCATTCGTCTCTTGGGGTTATCTTAGATCTTTGTATTATTGATAATAGTTAAGTCATTCGCAGTTGATCATCATTCATTATGCAACAAACATTTATTAATGAAATATGATGTAATGAGAGGTAGGCTTCTATCCAAGTACCAGAATCAGAGTTAAGTAAGACCTCTTCTCCTAGCTGCATGACCATAGCCAAGTCTCTTAAGGTCTCAGATTTTCAGGCAGCCGTTTCAAAGGAAATAGTTCTCCCACCCACACAGACCCTTGACATACACTATGGACCAAATGAAGTCTGCTATAGACCTGCTATAGACCAGGCACTATGCTAAATGATGGAGGTTCAAAGAAAGATAAAAAACAGTCCCTGCCCTCAAGAAGCTCACAGTGAACGACAGAGACAACATATCAACCACTATATACAAACGAAATAATGAAAGACTAAATTGTGGATAATAACAGAGAGAAGGTGCCAGCACTAAAAAGAACTAGGAAAGCTTTCAAGCTGAAGGTGGGATTTTAATTGATTGCTGATCCAGAACTAAGTGTTTCTGCAAAATGCTTGAGCAGATGTTTTCCCCCCTTTCCCTGGTGGCTTTCAAGTGAGGAGGGGGAGGAATTGCTATGGGCATCTAGGTTAGGGGAAGGACACTGGTCCTTATGTCCTACCTGGCTACAATGTGTTTATGCATCTGCTTCTTTTCTCTCCTGTGCTCATCCTTTCTTGATCTTAAGTGACCCTATTCTAAAAGTGGAACAGAACAGGTTACTCCCTGGTAAGCACTGAAAATCAGAAGAGTCATCATAAATCTGGAGTCAGCAGTAGAATGAACTTGGTGGCCACAGAAGCCTGAATCTAGGGAGGAGGAGTCAGCCCTAGGATCTGTTTGATTCAGGCCAGTCTGTCCAGCTGAGGAAGGGAATGATTCACCCATGGGCTACACATCTCCTAGAAGTGATCTTGGTGGGGACTCTGTGAAGGGAGAAAAAAGACCCTTGGGGCCAGGAAGCACCCCACTTCCTCTCTCCAGGTGGTGGTGGTAGAGAAGAGTGCTCCTTCATAATAACTACTTTTATTTTGAGTTCACTCTTCCCAAGAACTGAGGATGTATATTCCTAGTTTGGGGAATGTTGTTCTACTTTGGTCTTTGTTCTACTTTCTTGGTAAATAACTCTTTATAAAAGCTAATTGATTTTGATTGGTTGATTGATATTGAGATGTTAAGTGGTTAAATAATATTGAAGAATACACTAGATGGGGGCTCATGGTCACCTACTATTCTATAATACTACTGTATTAGAAGCTACCACCTTTAGAACCTTGAGGGGTTCCAAATAGTAGTTACCCTCTGGGGACTTGCCAGTCTGAGTGAGAGCTGTGAAAGTGAGCTCAGAAACTCTACTATGCTATGGTTGATTAAGGCTCCATTTCTTCAGCTATGATTGTGGGCTATTTTTTTCCCCCCACAAATAAGATTGGTTTTGACTCTGCTCTTTCTCCTTGCAACTCTCCTCCTCCTCCCCAGCCTTAGTCTATGGTGAACTTGACCATTCCCTGCTGTTTTATAGCATTTCCATCTCTTCCTTTCTTGCTATTCTTCTTGTACTTCACACATGTGGCTCCATTTTCTGACTCTTTTTATTCATTGGCTGGTCTCCTTGTCTCCATGGTTCTCCACGCTGAAATTCTCTCCCTCCTCACTTTTAGCTTCTGGCTTCTCTGGCTTCCTTGAGGATTAGCCCAAACTCCATCTTCAAGAGGTCACTCTTGGTCCTTCCAACTCCTTGTCCCTTCTCATCTCCCAGTGCTGTTTCCATTGAAATTACCCTTCAATCTACTCTGTGTATAGCTTGTTTATGTTTTGGGTATAGTGTATCATCTCCTCTATTAGAATTTAAGCTCCTTAAAGAAAGTTTTTGCCTTTCTTTATATGTATAGCACTTTGCCCAGTGTTTGATACATATTAAGCAAGCACTTAATTGCTTCTCTTTTCTTTTTTTAACCCTTACCTTAGAGCAGGGGTCCCCAAACTTTTTACACAGGGGGCGAGTTCATTGTCCCTCAGACCATTGGAGGGCTGGACTATAAAAACCTAACCCTAACCCTAACCCTAACCCTAACTGGGCAGCAATATACACAGTGCAGAATCCCCTCCCCCAGATCACCGCTCACCATGCTGACGTCTTCCATTGTGCAGCAACCTAGACATTTGCAAGGCACCTTGTTCTAAGGTGCCACTCAAAGGATTATGTCACCAGAAGTAGTACTGTACATGAGCAATGCCACGCTTTGCATTACTACCACATACTGTGCTCCTCTCACTGACCACCAATGAAAGAGGTGCCCCTTCCAGAAGTGTGGTGGGGGCTGGATATATGGCCTCAGGGGGCTGCATGTGGCCCTCTGACCGTGGTTTGGGGACCCCTGCCTTAGAATCAAGACTATATATTGGTTCCAAGCCAGATGAGCTAAGGGCTAGGCAATCAGGGTTACGGTACATAACCAGAGTCATAGCTAGGAAATATCTGAGGCCAGATTTGAGCCCAGAACCTTTTGTCTCTAAGACTGGCTCTCAATCCACTGAGTTGCCCAGCTAGTTGCCCCCCTTAAATGCTTCTTTACTTGACTCAGTGTATTTTCCATTGTTTAGTTTTATATCTTCAGTTCTTGAATTTTATTGCTGATATTTTTACTTTTCCATTAAGAAGATCCCCACCGTCTTAGGCTGAGTTGGGGCTGATAGATTTACGGAGATTCTAGATCTTAAACAATCCCAGGAAACTGTTTGGGCCCTCCTGGACTTACATTTCAGAGAGAGTGAATGGAAGTCTTGCCAATCATGGAGAATGAAATCCTATGACGGACAGAGTTTGAAAGAAAGCAGAAATACAACAACCCCTCAGGTGGAGCTTGGAAGTCATTCTGCCAGGAGTAAAAATTCTGGGAACTTGTAGCTTTCAGTTATGCTGCCTACAGAGCTTTAGCAACCTTGAACTTTCAGAACTGATGTGACATCTAGTGGCCATAGGGTGGAATTACATGATGTTGGGTCAGGGATCCACTACAGTGGTGGCTAACACACTTTGAGGATTCTGTGGCATACTGGTGCTGTCTACCCTGTGACCTTTGAGTGGCCTCTTTGGCTTAGATGCTCTTGCCAGTGGAAGGCTGGCCTACCCCAAGGGAGCAAGGCAGTATCAGTCTGGGGGCCTGTTGAATGAGTTTCATATTTTTAAACAAAGTGAGGGAATAGCCTCTGCTCCTCTCTAGAGGGCAAATTAAGCGTGCTTCCATTGTAGGGATTCACCAGGATGGTCAAACATTAGGCAAAAATGGTCTCCTGAGAACTCTGTCTCTCTCTGTCTGTCTGTCTCTCTCTGTCTGTCTGTCTCCCTCTGTCTGTCTGTCTACCTCTCACTCTCTCCCCATCTCTCTCTCTCTCTGTCTCTGTCTCTGTCTTTCTCTCTCTGTGTCTCTCCTCTCTGTCAACCCCTCTCTTTGTCTACCCCTCTCTCTGCCAACTTGCCCCCATCTCACTCCCACTCTGTCTATCTCACCCTCTCTGTCTACCTTTCTCCCTCACTCTTTTTTCTCTCTACCTCACACTCTTTCTCTCTGTATTTTCCTTTCTCTCCTCTCTCCTCTGACTACCTCTCACTCTCTCCCCCTTATCTCTCTCCTTTCTGTTTGTCTACCACTCTCTCTGTCTTTCTCTCTGCCTACTTCTCTCTCCCTCCCTCCCTCCCCCCACCTCTCTCTCTCTCTCTCTCTCTCTCTCTCATACACACACACACACACACACATACCTAAACACATTTACACACACTTTCCTGCTAGCTATTATTTTTTTCAGTGTCTAATCTCTTGGTCCTATCCCTTCATCTATGATTACTATCACTGTTTATACTGTTTACCTTTTAGTACTACAAATTATTTGTGCTTTCATCAATGCAGGTATTCCTTTTTTCTTTTCTTTTCAAACCCTTAATTTCTGTATTAATAACAACTCTAAGACAGAAGAACAAGGGCTAGGCAAATGGGGTTAAATGACTTGCCCAGGGTTACATACCTAGGAAATGTCTGAGGTCAAATTTGAACCCAGGCCCTCACAACTCCAGGCTTAGTGAGTGCTTTATCCACTGCTACCTAGCTGGCCCTAACATAACATTCTTGCTACAACAGCATGCTGTGTAGAAAAGGTTACCATCTTGACTCCAGACCTAGTATAGCACTCTGCCCCCTATTCCTCATGTACACCTCTAACCCAATTATTCATTGTTTGATGACTTTTGTCTTGATTACTATTTCTTAGACTATCTGGTGGTGATAAGACTTTGAACTTCACTGGGCTTGTCTTCTGAAGACTGGTTTATACCATTGCTGGGCTTATACTTGAAGTTCTTTCAGTGTGGTTGGAGTTGTCAGTCCTGTCATAGTGGTTACTCCCACATCATGAGGAGCCATCAGAAGAGGATCATAAAGGGGGAAGCTAGGTGGCTCAGTGGATTGAGAGCCAGGCCCAGGGAAAGAAGGTCTTGGGTTCAAATTTGACCACAGATACTTCCAAGCTGTGGGACAAGTCTCTTAACCCCCCATTGCCTATTCCTTCTTTTGTCTTGGAATCAATTGATTCAGGGATGGAAGATAAGGGTTTTTATTTTTTAAAATTAAGAAATAAAGAAGAGGATCATAAAGCTAAAGATGGAAGGAACCTCAGAAGTCATTAATCTCGCCAATAGAGATGGAAACTGAGTCTTAGGGCGGTTAAGTGACTTGCTCAATTTCATGTAGATAGCAAGTATCAGAGATGGACTTTGATAATCTGGTTACTGAGTCAGTATTCTTTCCACTCCTAAAATAATGCCCTCTTGAGAACTCAAAGTTAAAACACAGAGACAGTTCTGTTAAGACTCAGACTTAGATTCAGAAGGCATCTTAGAGGTCAGGAAATCATCTCATCTACCCCTTTCATTTTATAGATTAAGAAATTGAGGCCAACAGAGGAAATGACTTACCCAACATCACAAAGGTAATGACAGAACCAGGAGTGGAATACAGCTTCTTTGACTTCAAATCAAATATTCTTTCCACATGTAATAAGTCAGTTGATAAGCATTTATTAAGCACCCTCTATGTTCCAGGCACTGTCAAGTAACAAAAGTCAAGTCAATTCCTACGCTTGAGGAGTTCACAATCTATTAGGAGAGATAACATGCCAACAGCTATGTACAAACACAAAATAGAACATTTAGGATAAATAGAAAATAACCCATAGAAAAAAGGCACTAGAATTAGGAGAGATTAGGAAAGGTTTCCTGTAGAAAATTCTTAGATGGCATAGTATCTAAAGTACCTGGCCTAGAATCAAAAAGACTCCTTTCTGAGTTAAAATCTGGCCTCTGACACTTATTAGTTGTGACCCTGGGCAAATCACTTAACCCTGGTTGCCTCAGTTTCCTCATATATAAAATGAACTGGAGAAGAAAATGGCAAACTGCTCCAGTATATTTGCCAAGGAATTCCCAAATGGGGTCAAGAAGAATCAGGCAAAACCGAATCAACTGAACAACAAAAACATGAGGATTAGATAATTGAGGACTATGTAGAAAAATGGACTCTGAAAATGACACTAACTCTGATTCCAAGTTTTGTAGACAGTGAACTCCAGCTCCCTGTCTCTTGGCATTAAACATTTAAGTCAGTCAATAAACATTAAAAAGCTACTCTGTTCCAGAGCCTATATATTATATAGTCTATTTTTATTAAGAGCAAGCAAAGGGTAAGGGCTTAACCCAGGGTCATATAGCAAGTAAATATCTGTGGCTGGATTTGAAAAGCCTTTTGATTCCAAGCCCAGAGCTCTGTCTGTTGGCTACCTACCTTCCTATAGTCTTAAGAGAGTCCCTAAATTAGTTCCTTAGCTTTATGGATAAAGAAGCTGAGGCCTGGAGGGTGACACGCGTCTCCCAAGATCACACAGCTAATGAGTGGCAGAGCTGGGACTAGATTCTATCTCCCAGTTTCCATTCTAATTCTTTTCTCTCTGCCCTACAGAACCTCATGGCTATTTGAGTTGTGCCATCTTTTCTCTTAAACTTCTCAGAAAATCAACCCAGGTTATGATCTCCTTAGATCTCTCTAAAACCCTCTTGTCTTTACTCCTGAGACTGTCCACAGCTGGTGAGGTGCAAATCGCCAGCAGCCCAAACTTAAAATGATATCATGTTTTATTTCTTAGTTCCAAGATCTCATCTTTTCATTGGCCTGACTCAGAGGTTGTCCAGAAGGTTTTAGTGTTCCTCGTTTCTTTGGTTTCCTGCTTCCTCTTAGTTTCTCCTCTTCGGTATTAAGTCGATTGTTTTGGGGGCCCTGGCTTGTGCATAATCTTCTAATGTGCTGTTTTAAAAGGAAAAAAATAATAGCGATTTGTGGGTGCCTCCAAAGTAATTGTGTGATGATAATTTAACAGATAATGATTCTACGTAATCATGCTGTTCTTTCATAAAGTGAATGATAGCAGAGTAACTCCTTGAGGTAACTGTTAAGATAGAGGCATTGTAGATACTTATCCTGAAAACAAACAAGTACATAGTTCTTACTGAGGATACAAAGAAAATGTAGAAATGAAGAAACATTTCAAGTTGTTATCTTCATAATTAGGGTTGTCCCAGCTGCAGAGAGATGCCCTTGGGATACTTTAATAGACTATGAACTTTTTGAGGGCAGGGACTGGTTTATTTTTTTGTCTACATCCCCGAACACTCTGCATGTAGGTGTTAATAAATTTTGTTTGTGTTTGACTTTTAGATACCTCTTATATCACAAAGATTTCTCTCCTAATATGTATCCAATAATATAGAATATATGCTATATCATATATGAGTATATGCTATATTATCATAATATAGCTATATAATATATCATAATAATATGTGACATATGGTATATAATATATACTACATAATTCAATATTATACTAATATATTATAGGAGAAATAATTATAATTAAAGACAGAATATATTTATATAATATGTCATATCATTAAATATTCTAAGTGTAATATATAAACATGTAATATAATATGACATGGATTATGTTATAATGATTATAGTATATAGTCTATAACAATAATTATAGCATAAATATATCTGATAATGTATAATATAATTATTATAACAAAATGATATAATTATAACAATATATAATGTTACACACACAAATATAGAGACAGAGAGAGAGATAAAGACAGAACTGAGCAAGAAAGTGAGAGAGGGAGGGAGTTAATTTTCTCCCAATAATGATTATTATATAAAGGTTATAATAATGGTCTAGGCCAAGGCCTCTACTGTTATAATAAATAAGATTACCTCAGGCTTATCCAAATTATAAACCTAAAATTTATACATTTTATGGTTTAAATTATAAATTAATTTATATAATCCTTTTTTTAAAGTGGGTTACAGTTATAAGCACTTTTAATCCTCACATCTCTGACAGGATCCTTTAATTTTCCCATTCTAGCCATGATTTTCCAAATGTGGGGGCTCCCTCTAACAGTGAAGATGTTGGTCTAACTGTAATTTACTAGATAAGTCTTAAAGAGAGTTTCACGAGACCCAGAGAAATTCAATAACTTTGCTTTGGTCATAAAGTTAGTTAATGTCAAAGGAGAGATTTATCCCTCTAAATCTAGCATTGGCTTCATTACAATCTGTTGATAATGGTTTCTTATCACTTTTTATACCACCTTAGCCCCTGCTCTGTCTGGTACTGAGCTAGGATCTGAGCTGGGATCTGAGGATGCCAAGAAAGGCTCGGAATCCCTTCTTCTGAGGAGCTTACTATCCACATGAAAATAAGTGGCATGATCGGACTTTGTTGAAAGTCAGAAGGCATCTTCTGCTAACCTCTTGCTTCCCTTTAGAGGCAACATGGGTCAGAGTTAAGGGTCCTGGCTTTGGTGTCAAAAAAACCAAGGGTCTAAATATCAGCTTGGTGAAGATAATGATAGCAGCTAACATTTAGGTAGCACTTGCCATGTTCCAGGCTCTCTGCTGAGTGTTTTAAAAATATTTCCTCACAACCTGGGAGATAAGTGCTATTATTATCCCCATTTTATACTTGAGGGAAGTGAGGCAAACAGATGGCAAGTGATTTGTCCTGGGTCACATAACAATAATAATGAACATTTATTTAGTGTTAACCATATATCAGGTGCTTTACACTAAATTATCTCATCTGATCCTCACAAAAACCTCGGAAGGTAGGTTCTATCCCCACCCCCCTTTTGTAATTGAGGAAACTGAAACCAACAAAGTTTAAATAACTGGTCCAAGGTCAAACAGCTAGTAAGTGTCTGTGATCGTATTTGAACCCAGATCTTCCCGACTCCAGGACCCATAGTCTACCTAGGCAACACTTGGCTACCTCTGTCTTTGCCTCTACCATTTAATATTGTGAGTTTTAAAATATGGGGGGGGGGGGGACCTGATGACTGTATCCCCCAGCATGCCCCAGGGGTCCCTCT